>NW_028138797.1:0-120224 GCF_964270905.1 Leucopleurus acutus | reverse complement strand
GAGTGAACTAACACCAGACAGCCCACATCATGAAACTGTGAGCAACCCAGACATTGGGACCTCAGAGCAGAAGGCCCACATCCCCATGGTGATGGGAACATGACAGGAGTGTCCTGGCATCACTGGGCTCACATCAGAAAACGTGGGGTGCTCAGAAGTTAGGGCCTGACACTAGAGGGCACTCATCACCGAGAGGAGGAGGCTCCCAGCAGGCTCCAGCTGCCACCAGAGGGCCAACGTCGCCAAGGCGATGTGTGCCAGCCTGGCAGGAGTGACCTCACAGCAGAGGGCCCACCTCACAGAAGGGTGAGGAACACAGCCAGGATCAGACTCTCACCAGAGGGCCCACATCACCAAGGGGATGGGAACCAGGCAGGAGTGTCCCCACACCAGTGGGACAACATCATCGAAAGGTGAGGATCCCAGCACATGTGTCCTCAAACCAGAGGAACCACATCACCAAGGGGTTCGGAATGAGGCTGGCAGGACTGGCCTCACAACACAGGGTCCATAGAATATAAAAGTTGAGGAATCCAGCAGTTGGAACCTCCCAGCAAGTGGCCCAGAGCACCGAGGCTATGGGATCCAGGCCGCAGTGAACTCACAGCAGAGGGCCCACATCATGAACCTGTGAGCAGCCCAGCTGTTGGGACCTCAGAACAGAAGGCCCACATCCCCATTGGGATGGGAACCTGGCAGGAGTGGCTTTGCACCACTTAGCACATATCAGAAAATGTTAGGAGCCCAGCAGTTAGGGCCTGATGCCAGGGGGCCCTCATAACTGAGGGGAGGAGACTCCCAGCAGGTTCCAACTGCCAACAGAGGGCCCACGTCTACAAGGTGGCATGCACCAGCCAGGCAGTAGTGACCTCACAGCAGAGGGCCTATCTCACAGAAGGGTGAGGAACCGAGGCAGGATGAGACTCTCACCAGAGGGCCCACAACACCAAGGGGATGGGAACCAGTCAGGACTGTCCTCCCACCAGTGGGACCACATCATCGAAAGGTGAGGAACCCAGCACATGTGGCCTCATATCAGAGGACATACATCACAAAGGGGATGGGAGTGAGGCAGGTAGGAGTAGCCTAAAAACAGAGGGCCCAAAGAATAAAAAAAGTGAGGAATCCAGCATTTGGAACCTCCCAGCAGGCGGCCGAGAGCACAGAAGCTATGGGATGCAGGCAGGAGTTAACTAACACCAGAGAGCCCACATCATGAAACTGTGAGCAACCCAGGCATTGGGACCTCAGAGCAGAAAGCCCACATCCCCATGGGGATGGGAACCTGACAGGAGTGTCCTGGCATCACTGGGCTCACATCAGAAAACGTGGGGAGCCCAGCAGTTAGAGCCTGATGCTAGAGGGCCATCATCACCGAGGGCAGGAGGCTCCCAGCAGGTTCCATGTGCCAACAGAGGGCCCACGTCGCCAAGGTGATGTGTGCAAGTCAGGCAGGATTGACCTCACAGCAGAGGGCCTACCTCACAGAAGAGTGAGGAACTCAGCCAGGATAAGACTGTCACCAGAAGGCCCACATCACCAAGGGGATGGGAACCAGGCAGGAGTGTCCTCACACCAGTGGGGCCACATCATTGAAAGTTGCCTAACCCAGCACATGTGGCCTCAAACCAGAAGACCCACATCACGAAGGGGTTGCGAGTGAGGCAGGCAGGAGGAGCATCACAACACAGGACCCATAGAATACAAAAGTTGAGGAATCGAGCAGTTGGAACCTCCCAGCAGGCAGCCAAGACCACAGAGGCTATGGGATCCAGGCCACAGTGAACTAACACCAGAGAGCCCACATCATGAAATTGTGATCAACCCAGCCGTTGGAACCTCAGAGCAGAAGGCCCACATCCCCATGGGGATGGGAACCTAAGAGGAGTGCTTGAGCAACACTGGGCTCACTAAGAAAAGTTGGGGAGCCCAGCAGTTAGGGCCTGACATCAGAGGGCCCTCAGCACAGAGCTGAGGAGGCTCCCAGCAGGGTCCAATTGCCACCAGAGGGCTCATGTCAACAAGGCGAGGTGAGCAACCCAGGCAAGAGTTACCTGATAGTAGAGGGCCCACCTCACAGATGGGTGAGGAACCCAGCCAGGATCAGACTCTCACCAGAGGGCCCACATCACAAAGGGGATGGGACCCAGTCAGGATTATCCTCACACCAGTGGGGCCTCATCATCTTAAGGTGAGGAACCCAGCACATGTGTCCTCAAACCAGAGGACCCACATCACCAAGGGCCTTGGAGTGAGGCAGGCAGGAGTAGCCTCACAACACAGGGCACATAATATAAAAAACGTGAGGATTCCAGCATTTAGACCTTCCAGCAGGCGGCCCAGAACACCGAGGCTATGGGATCCAGGCCACAGTGAACTCACAGCAGAGGGCCCACATCACAAAACTGTGAGCAACCCAGGAGTTGAGACCTCAGCGCAGAAGGACCACATCCCCATGGGAATGGGAACCTGGCTGGAGTGTCCTCGCACCACTGGGCGCACATCAGAAAATGTGGGGAGCCCACCATTTAGGGCCTGACGCCAGAGGGCCGTCATCACCGAGAGGAGGAGGCGCCCTGCACGCTCCAACTGCCACCAGAGGGCTCACGTCTCCAAGGTGACGTGTGCCAGCCAGGCAGGAGTGACCTCACAGCAGAGGGCCTACCTCACAGAACGTTGAGGAACCCAGCCAGGATTAGACTCTCGCCAGAGGGCCCACCTCACCAAGGGGATGGGAACCAGGCAGGAGTGTCCTCACACGAGTGGGGTCACATCATCGAAAGGTGAGGAACGCAGCACATGTGGCCTCAAGCCATAGGACAGTCATCACCAAGGGGCTGGCAGTGAGGCAGGCAGGAGGAGCCTCACAACAGAGGGCACATAGAATAAAAAAGTTGAGGAATCCAGCAGTTGGAACCTCCCAGCAGGCGGCTCAGAGCACCGATGATAAGGGATCCTTGCCGGAGTGAACTCACAGCAGAGGGCCCACATCATGGTACTGTGAGCAAGCCAGCCGTTTTGACCTCAGAGCAGAAGGCCCATATCGCCATGGGGATGGGAACCTGGCAAGAGTCTCCTCACTCACTTGGCGCACATCAGAAAATGTGGGGAGCCCAGCAGTTATGGCCTAAGGCAAGAGGGCCCTCATCACCGAGGGGAGGAGGATCCCAGCACACTCCAACTGCCACCAGAGGGCCCACGTCGCCAAGGTGACGTGTGCCAGACAGGCATGACTGACCTCACAGCAGAGGGCCCACCTCACAGAAGGGTGAGGAACCCAGCCAGGATCAGACTCTCACCTGAGGGCCCACATCAGCAAGGGGATGGGAACCAGTCAGGACTGTCTTCCCTCCAGTGGGGTCACATCATCGAAAGGTGCGGAACCCAGCACATGTGGCCTCAAATCAGAGGACACATATCACAAAGGGAATGGGAGTGAGGCAGGCAGGAGTAGCCTAAAAACAGAGGGCCCAAAGAATAAGAAAGGTGAGGAATCCAGCAGTTGGAACCTCCCAGCAGGCGGCCCAGAGCACAGAAGCTATGGGATGCAGGCAGGAGTGAACTAACAGCAGAGAGCCCACATCATGAAACTGTGAGCAACCCAGGCTTTGGGACCTCAGAGCAGAAGGCCCACACCCCAATGGGGATGTGAACCTGGCTGGAGTGTCCTCGCACCACTGGGCGCACATCACAAAATGTAGGGAGCCCAGCAGTTAGGGCCTGATGCCAGAGGGCCCTCATCACCGAGGAGAGGAGGCTCCCAGCAGGCTCCAAGTGCCACCAGAGGGCTCATGTCCACAAGGCGAGGTGAGCAAGCCAGGCAAGAGTGACCTCACATCAGACGGCCTACCTCACAGATGGGTGAGGAACCCAGCCGGGATCAGACTCTCAACAGAGGGCCCACATAACCAAGGGGATGTGAACCAGGCAGGAGTCTCCTAAGACCATTGGTCCCACATCATCGAAAGGTGAGGAACCCAGCACATGTGGCCTCAAACCAGACGACACACATCACGAAGGGGCTGGGAGTGAGGCAGGCAGGAGGATCCTCACAACAGAGGGCCCAAAAAATTAAAAAAGTGAGGAATCCAGCAGTTGGAACCTCCCAGCAGGCAGCCAAGAGCACAGAGGCTATGGGATCCAGGCTTCTGTGAACTAACACCAGAGAGCCCACATCATGAAAATGTGAACAACCCAGCCGTTGGGACCTCAGAGCAGAAGGCCCACATCCCCATGGAGATGGGATCCTAAGAGGAGTGCCAAAGCATCACTGGGCTCCCTAAGAAAAGTTGGTGAGCCCAGCAGTTAGGGCCTGACGCAAGAGGACCCTCATCACCGGGGGAAGAGATTCCCAGCACGCTCCAACTGCCACCACACGGCTGACTTCACCAAGGCAATGTGTGCCAGCCATGCAGGAGTGACCTATCAGCAGAGGGTCTCCCTCACAGGTGGGTGAGGAACAAAGCCAGGAACAGACTCTCACCAGGGGGTCCACATAACCACGTGGATGAGAACCAAGCAGGAGTGTCCTCACACTAGTGGGGCCACATCATTGAAAGGTGAGGAACCCAGCAAAAGTGGCCACAAACCAGAGGACCCACATCACCAAGGGGTTGAGAGTGAGGTAGGTGTCTGGACGGGCATATTTAACACTCATTTCCCACCAGGAAGAGGAATTAACCAAAGGCTCAGCGTGCCCTGCCAGAAGCAGATTAGGGCCTGAAGCAGTCTTGCGGGTTTGCGGCCAGCTCACAAGAAAGCGAGTTGAAGAAAGGAGCTCAGGGGCCCTGTAATTCACAAACCTGCAGAGTTATAAATGACAGATAACGTCCAAAAATATATTGAAGTAAGGCTGCGAAGAGGACTTGAAAGCGGGGCAGAATTGCAGGAAACCGATTTCAGGAGGTAGACTGGATTTGCATTTAAAGCATAGGAAAAGAGGCAGAACATCGACAATGATGCACTTGGCAACAAAGGGCGTATGAGTTTGTTCCTGAATATATTCAGGAAAAAACACATACGCCCTTTTTGGCAAACCAAGCAAGCTTGCAATGGAAATCCGAACTACTATGAAGTGTCACTTCCCCCCGGTCTAAAGGGCCACTGAGAAAAGTGTAAAATCCAGAAAGGCAAGACAGGCCATGGGGAAAAAGGAGCCTTGTTATGCTTATGGGCGGGATGTACATTGCCAACAGCCACTCTGGAGAAGTGTATGGTGTTTCCTGATACATCTGAAAAACAAAGCAACAGAATCTAGGGCATTTCCACTTATGGTCCTATAGCTTAGGGAAATTAAAATCAAAAAGACACAGCCACCCCAAAATTTACAACGGCTCTGTTTACAGGAGCCTCTTCTACAGTACAAGTTAAATATCCCAGAGAACAAATAATTGATAAAGAAGTTGCGGTACTTATGTACAACAGAATACCACTCAGCAATGAAATCTGTGTCACCAGGCCTGTACCAGCATAATGAGTGGATTGAGGCATGATGATTCTAAGTGAAATAAGTCACACAGAAAAAGAAACATCATAAGGTATCACTAATGCACGGAATGTAAACTTGGCTACACATGAACTGAATTACAAAACAGAACAGGGTCTCAAGTTTAGAAAACCAACTTATGCTTGCTTAAGGGGAAAGGTGAGTTGGGGTGCTGCATAAAACCAGAGTTTGAAATTAGCACAGATACCGTTCCATAAGCCAAATATGTAATAGACAAGACCTACCCGTTGCTCAACGAAATGGACTCAACAATGAGGTATCACCTCACACCTGTTAGAATGGGCATCATCTGAAAATCTACAAACAACAAATGCTGGAAAGGGTGTGGAGAAAAGGAACACTCTTCCACTATTGTTGGGAATATAAATTGATACAGTCACTATGGAGAACAATATGGAGTTTCTTAAGAAACTAATAATAGAATTACCATATGATACAGCAATCCCAGGACTGGACATATACTCAGACAAAACCATAAATCAAAAAGAGACATTCACCGCAATGTTCATTGCATCACTATTTACAATATCGAGGTAATGGAAGCAACCTAAATGCCCACAGACAGACGAATGCATAAAGCTGTGGTACATATATAAAATGGAATATTACTAAGCCATGAAAGGAATGAAATTGGGTCATTTGTAGAGACGTCGATGGATCTAGAGACTGTCCTACAGAGTGAAGTAAGTCAGAAAGAGAAAAACAAATCTTGTATATTCATGCATATATGTGGAACCTAGAAAAACTGTACAGATTAACCATTTTGCAAGGCATAAATAGAGCAACAGATGTAGACAACAATCGTATGGACAACAAGGGGGGAAAGCTCTTGGAGGGGTGGTGGTGGGAGGAGTTGAGAGATTGGGATTGGCATGTAAACATTTATATGTATAAAATAGATAACCAATGAGAACCTGCTGTATAAAAATATAAAATAAAATTCAAAATTAAAAAGAAATAAAATTTAAAAAATAAAACAGAAAAAACAATTATTCCCTTCACATACATGTATTTATATGAATAAATTATTTCCATGCTTATATCTGTAAATACAAAAAAGAGGAATAAAATCTACCTTGAACCAAAAACGAAAAAGAGAAAAAAAAAAAACAGAACCCACCAGTTACTCAGAGGAAAACCGTATCAGGGCACTTGCTCCAGTTGTAAACAATTCTGAAGTTGGTCAGTGGTGGGGAATCGTCTCCCATTCAGCCAGCAGCCCCCACACAACAAGCGTCCTCATTGCAAAGCTGGGGCACCGTGCCGAGGCATCTGTGAGTAAACGTGAGCTGAGCCCCAGGCCACTTGCTGCTGAACTGTTCCCACCCTTCCCAGGTAAAACACCTGAATATATACAAGGACTTGAAAGCCTAGAGGAAGGGCCATGGAGCCACACGAGTGACAGCATGCCAGCTGACTTGGTGCCTGCAGGCCAGCCAGGATGGTCCTGGCCCTGGGTGCTCTTCTGGAAGATTTCCATTTCCCTGCCTGAGATACCCGTCCTGTCCCTGCCCCCACTGCTTTTTTCCTTCCTCACCTCTGCCCAGGGAGAAATTCCAGCAGCAGGTATGGGTGACACATCCTCTTCTTTAGCAGGTGGCAGCCTGGCATCTGCTGCAGAAAGTCCAGCAGAGCCCCACTCACACTGGGCCACCCACAAAGCCGTGGCCTCTCACTCCCTCCCACCAGCCCAGCCCCGAGACTGCTGACAGGGCAGAGAAAATGGCGTCAGGCACAGCTGCAGGGGCTTTTGCTGCCTGGAGTGGTATTTATATTGATCTCAACCCAGGCACACCTGGGGAGGGCTGGCCAGCATGGTAAGGCTGCCCAGGTAGCCAATCATCACCCCTCAGGGGCTCACAGTTGCAGAAAATGGAACTTGCTGAACCGGCCAGGTCCAAGGAACAGGTGTGGGCTCCTGAGAGTCAGGATAGACAAGGGGCTGCAGCTTTGGCTTGTTTTCTAATCATTTTATCTGGCCCATGAGTGGGAGACAACTTCAAGAAAACCCTCTCCTAATGAGAGGAACCCAGGAGTCAGGGAGAGGAGGGGTGGGTGGTGGTTGGAGACAGAGGCCTGGTGCCCTGGGTGCAGTGGAAGTCTCTGGAAGACCAGGTGGAGGGAGGCCACACAGAGTGATGCCCAGGGTCACAGACCTGTCGGAGCTGCTGTTTGTTAGTTCAAGTCCTGCTCTGAGGTGCTCTGTGTCAGCTCTGAGCGACAGGTGAGCTGGGGGTGCTCTTCAATGAGGGCTGTGTGCACGGTTCCTGTGTGCCCAGCCCTGCCACGGTACCTGCAAGGGTAGCTCTGTATCCTGGGAGGGGCCTGACCATGAGAGCCCCGTGGGCTGGGTTGGGGGTGGGGTACCTGCCCAGGAGAGCTCCATATCCTGGGATTGGCCTGACCACGAGAGCCCCATGGGCTGCTGGGGACCTGGTAAAGGATGTCAGGACAGTCAGTGAAGCCACCGAGGATATACCTCCAGTTGCTCCTGATTCCTACACCCTGCTGGTCATTCTACCAACCACCAGGACATGGTATTCTGTATTAGTCTTCAATGATGCCTTCTTTTGTATTCCATTAGTCCCAGAGTCACAAGAAATTTTGGCTTGTGAGTGGCAGGACTCAACATACAACTAAAACAATACTTCCGGGCCGTCTTGCCCCAAGGGTTCAAAAATTCCCACACCATCTTTGGGGAAAGCTTAGCTAACGACCGAAAAGTTCTACCTCTGGAAAAGGAAACCCTCCTTCAATATGCAGACGACATTCTGATCGCCAGCCCTACTAAGGAGGCCTCTGAACTACCAAGCCAATAAAGGATAGAAGTTGTCCAAGAAAAAGCTCAAATATCACAGACTGCGGTGACCTGCCTGGGCTTCATTCTCACACAAGGTCAGAGAAGCCCATCCCAGGAAAGGGAAGAAACCATTTGCAGCCTTACCCCTTTCTAAAACTAGAAGACAGCTTAGGGGTTCCTGGGGAGGCCAGGGTTTGCTGCTTCTGGATCCCTAACTACAGTCTACTAGCTGGGCCTCTATATGAAACACTGAAAGGAAAAGATGATGATCCTTTTGAACAGAATCCAGAAGTGGCCTTTCAAGAATGGAAAGAGCAGTCAATTCAGACCCTTGCCCTGGAACTCCCTAATTGAGCTAAACCCTTTGACCTTTCCATTCCCGGTGAAAGGTGAATCGCCATTGGAGAATTAGTGCAAAAACTGGGACCACTTGAAATGGAACAACGCAAGAATGCCATCCAGGTAGGATAAACTACAGTCACCAAGGGGCTTGGCCCACTGCCACATCTGGCCAAGATACTGGCGGTATCTAAAAACCTGGAAATCAGCAGCCCAAAAGGCCACCTCCCTCCTAAGGGAAAAGGACCCCACGTGGTGATCCTAATCACCAACCATGCCCTGAAGTTGCAGGGTTCGCTCCGTGGGCACACCGACCTCGAGTGAGGAGGCCCTCCAACTCCAACATCCAGAGAGATAACCGGAGGCAACAGGGCACCATGACGACTCATGTGAACATCACTTGACCTGGAGTTTCTCTCATAAAACAACAATAGTGTGTCCCGAAGGAGTAGACTACTGCTTGCAGGACTTCCTGCACCCGGAGGGGAGCTAATAATCTTGGCGGGGGAACCGTATATCACACTGTCACCATAGAAAAGCCTACAGACACCGTGATGATGGTGGCCAATAAGACCGGCTGGACTCCTGTTTACTTCAAAAGGCTGTTGACTCAGTGGCCATCATGGTCCTTGATCACCACTGACCCTGGACTGTCTGGGAGTTGAGCGGGCAGGGCTCTGACACCTGGTGCTGATTTTATGTTAATTCAGGGGCCTAATTGAAGAAAGAGCAGACTACTGGTCAGAGCATCTAGGCTGGCAGAAACGGTCAGCCTAAGGTGGCCGAACAAATGTGGGGCGGGGTGAAACCGGCCCCCACAGCGTCTCTGCACATCTCTTTCCTGGACCCTTAAAGGTCATTAGAATCTATAACACTTCCAATGCTGGTGCTCAGGCGGACGAGCAGGGAGGCAGGGGTCCTGGGGCCAATCAACGTCACCTGGAGGCTGCTGGGGAGAAGTTCTGACCCTCGTCCCCTGGTATGAGGGCTCCCAACTCAGCACTCAGCAGTTACAGAAGAAGGGTCTGCACCCTCAGCACTCCAAGAATGAGGAACGGGACAAAAGGCAGAGGAGGGGTTTGTCCCCAGCAAAGCCCATTAAAAATCCCTGGGAGATAAAAATAGAATCTGGGCAATAAAGTCAAGTCTGACCTTTTTTATCCTTTGTGCTTTGTCTAATTTCACGTGCTCCTAGGGTCCCGCATGCAGAGGTTCCACACCCGGCACTTCAGACCAGATTTCCTGGTGCAGAATGGCTGGGTCGACACCTCAGCTCCTGGGGCCCAGTGCAGACTCCGAGATATAGAGCCTGAGCTGCAGCCAACCCGGCCCTTGAGAGCTCCGCCCCCTCCCTCCCACTGACTCTGACAGGATCTCTACACAGCAGCCCAGCCCACAGCCCACGGGGTAGTGCATGCTCTCACCTCTCCATTCTCTGATGAAAATATAAAGTTTCCTTTGCTTGGGAACCAAACTCAGTCTCGATCTGTTGGCCCCAATGACACTGGGCAGGGGGACCCTTGTTGGGGTCCACTCTGGAGGATCAGTAACAGAAATTGAGACTATTGTAACTTCAATGAACAGATGTGTGAGCCAAACTGTAGTTAACATAGAACAGTTTATAAGGCTCGGGTAAAATAAGATGTTTCTAACACTTCCATTTGATATTTCCATCACTTTATTATAAGCAAGTTCAGTGAGAAGGTTTGTCCTATTTGTCAGGTCAATATTAGAGAAATGAAGTGATTTCTTTCCAAGGATGTACATCTAATAATCTTGGTTAAAGCTTCAATCTTGTTTTAAATGCTTTTCCATTGAAAATGATACCTCTCTTTCAGGTCCCCCATTTCTGAGAAGTATAAAATCTTATAATTTATTATTACCAAAGGGGAAAGGTGGGAGGAGGGATAAATTAACAGTTTGGAATTAACACATACACACTGCTATGTATAAAATAGATCATCAACAAGGAACTACTGTATAGCACAGGGAACTACACTCAATATTGTGCAATAACCTATAAGGGGAAATAATCGGAAAAAGAATAGATATTTTTATTGACATCATCTATCAATGACAGTTAAAGTGTAACCTAAGGGAAGCCGGTGGTGAGTGCTTCTGACCCTGAAGACTTCAGTCATCTAAAGTTTGGACTCTGCCTACTTCCCAAGGCCCTTAATGAACATATGTGTAGCCGTAGCTTAGAAAACTCCCCAGTTTGGGTTTCGGGGAGACACTGATTTTGAAAAAGCCCTGGTGTTCTCCTTACATGAATGGGACTCTTCCTACTGCTAAAACATGTCTGTCACATCCAGAGGATGGTATACCGTCTGATCGGGAAGAGTTTGGAAAAGGCATCTCATCTCCTCATCTCCTGGTGCTCGGGTTCACCCCTCCAGCGTCTTTACTAACAGTCTCCCCACTTGGAGATGTCAACACTGTCAACATCCTGTTGCGTACAGTTTGGAATTTGTCCAGAGGATGAAGCGGAAGGATGAGGAACAATGAGAGACAAGTCCTAGGTGTTCAGACAGGCACATGTCACTCTAATTTCCAATCAGGAAGATGAATTGACCAAAGGCTAGGGTTGCCCATGGAAACAGTATAGGGCTTGAGGAAATCCCACTGCTTTGTGGCCAGTTCCCATAAACACAAGTTGAACAATGGAACTCAGGGGCAGTAAAATTCACGAAACTGCAGAGTTGAAAATATCTATCACTGAAAAATGTCTTGAGGAAAGTCAGAGAAAAGGATTGGCAAGCAAGGGAGAATGGCAGGAAAGGGATTTGAGGAGGTAGAAAGGACTCGCCATTAAGCACAAGAAAAGGGGCTGAACATTTCCGACATTGCAGTTGGCCAAAAAGGCTGTATGCGTTTTTTTCTGTATATATTCAAGAAAAGGGCATACACTTTTTTAGCCAACCAAACAGGTGGGCACTGGAAATCAATACTACAAAAGATATCACTTCGCATCAGTCAGAAGAGCCATCCTCATAAAGTGTAAACGCCAGAAATGCAGGACAGGGCAAGGAGAGGAGGGAGCCCTGTGAGGCTTATAGTGGAAATGTATATTGCCAACGGCCATTCTGGAGAACTGTATTGTGTTTACTAAAGCATCTAAAAAATGAGCTACAGAGCATAGGGCACTTGCACTCATGGGCGTATATCTTGGGAAAAACAAAAATCGAGAGGACACAGGCACCCCAATGTTTACTGCCTCTCTGTTTAAAAGATCCTCGACTAGGATATAACTTAAATGTCTCTGGAGGGAAAAAATGGATAGAGATGTGGTACTTATGTAGAGTGGAATATTACTCAGCCTGGAAATCAATGAAATATGGCCAGTTGTAACAACTCCGGAGGAGTTACGTATGATCATTCTAAGTGACATAAATATGTAGAAAACACGTGTAAGGCTGCTAAACGGGAAAGGTGGGGAGGGGTGAGGCATCATCCAGGAGGTTGAAATTAGCAAAGATACCATTCCAAATACCAAACTGATAATCAACAAGGCCTACACGGTAACTAAAAGAACTGCACTCAGCACACTCAAGTCACCGGAAAAGAATATCTATGACTGGTAAGAATCTAAAAAAGAAATTATTGATGTCTCTCTGTACGTGAATCAAGTAGATGTACAGCAGCAAGAAACAGAGCTTTGAAAATCAGCTGTAAACAACATAGTAATAAACTGAAAAAAATAAACGACAGAGAGACAGAGAAAACCTCTTACAACTTTTCCTCAGGGACGGTGATGCAACATGGATTGAACACATCTAGACCCACAGCAGGATGAGACATAAGGCTGGAAACTGTTCGCACTAAGAGAAATGTGGGGTTGGGTGAGGAAATGCACACCCTTTAAAGTAATACTACCTGGTACCCATTCAATGGGTCCCAAATCTGCAGGTTCAAGGAATCTTCCTACAGCTAAAACATGCATGGAAAACCCAGAGGACTGTACACCATGTGATCGGGAGATGTGTCTAAAATGCACCTCATTTATCCTCTCCTGGTGCTCCTGTTCATCATTCCAGCCACGTTACTTAGAATCTCCCCACTTAGAGAATCAGCACATTTAAACTTCTGTTTCACACATTTTGCAAATTGTGAGGAGGATGAACGGGAACAGGGGGAAACAATGAGAGAATAGTTGTAGGGGTTTGGACGGGCACATGTCACTCTAATTTCCCATTAAGAATAAGAATTAAAAAAAGGCTCATCCCGCCTCGCCGGAGCCAAAATAGGGCCTGAAGCAATCCTGCAGTTTTGAGGCCAGCTCACAAAAGAGCAACTTAAAAAATGGAGCTCAGGGTCACTGCAATTCACAAACCTGCAGAGTTATAAATGAAAACTAACGTCCAAAAATATGTTGAGGTAAGGCAAAGAAGAGGATCTGAATGCAAGACAGAATTGCAAGAAACAGATTTCAAGAGATAGATTGGACTCGCCTTTAAAGCACATGAAAAGCGGCAGAATTTCGACAATGATGCAGTTGGCCCAAAAGGGAGTATGTGTTATTTCCTGAATATATCCAGGAAAAAACGCATACGCACTTTATGGGCAACCAAGCAAGCAAGCAATGCAAATGTGCACAACAAAGAAGTCTCATTTCCCACCGGTCAAAAGGGCCATCCGAAAAAATTGTAAAAACCAGAAATGCAGGACAGGCCATGGAGAACAGGGAGCCTTTATACGCTGATGGACAGTGTGTGAACTGCCGAGAGCCACTCTGGAGAAGTGTATGGTGGTTCCTAAATCATCTAAAAAACAGAGCGACAGAGCATAGGGCACTTCCAATCACGGGAGTATATCTAGGGAAGTCTAAAAATCAACAAGACACAAGCACACCACAGTTTAGGGCTACTCTGTTTACAAGAACCTCAACTTCAGTACACCTTAAATATCCCAGGAAAGAGAACAATGGATAAAGAAAATGTGGTACTTATGTACAATGGAATATCTCTTCACCATGAAATCAATGTAATAAGGCTAGTAGAAGGATAAAGAGTGGATTGAGGTCCGATAATACTACTTGAAATAAGTCAAACAGAAAAAGAAACATATCATAAGATATCACTTATAGAGGGAGGATAAATATGGCTGCACAAAAAATGAATGACAAAACAGAACAGTGTCTCACATTTAGAAAACACACTTATGTCAGCTTAAGGGGAAAGGAGAGGTGGGGTGATGCATAAAACCAGAGTTTGAAATTAGCACAGATACCGATCAATAAACCAAATAGGTATCAGACAAGATCTACACCTTGCTCAATGAACTGGCCTCAACACACCCTATACACCACAGAGAAATATATCTGAGTAATAAGAATCTTAAAACCCATGTATTGATATATCTCCATAAGGGAATCAAGTGTGCGCAGAGCGGCACAAACACAGCAGTGAAAATGAGCTAAACCCCATTATAGAAATAAATTTTAAAACCAAAACGCAGAAACAATGAAAGAGAGAAAAATTCTTACAAAATTCGCTCAGGGGCTGTGATGCAACCTGGAATGACCACATATAAACCCACAGCTGGATAAGACATAAGGCTGGACACTTGGGGCTGAAAGGATTGGAGAGCTTTGGTGAGCAACTGCCGAAAGTTTAATGCAATACTTCATGCTACTTATTCCAAGGGTCCCAACACTCCAAGTTGAAGGGAATCTTCCTACAGCTAAACCATGCATGGGAAATCCAGCAGATGGTATACCATATGATCGGGAAAGGTTTCTAAAATGCACCTCATTTTCCTCTCCTGGGGCTCCGGATCAACATTCCAGCCACTTTACTAACAACATCTCCACATGGAGAGTCAATGCCTTAAAGTTCCGGTATCGCACAGTCTGCAGTTAGTGCGGAGGATGAATGGGAATAGGGGGAACCAGTGAGAAAATAGCTGTAGCGGTTTCAATGGGCACATGTCACTCTAATTTCACATCAGGAAGAAGAATTAACCAAAGGCAGAGCAAGGCGCCCCAGAAGAAGAATAGGGCCTGAAGAAATCCTGTGGATATGAGGCAAGATCACAAAAATAAGAGCTGAAAAATGGAGCTAAGGGCCACTGCAATTGAAAAACCTGCAGAGTTATAAAGGCCAACTATTTTCCAAACGTATATTGAGGTAAGGCTATGAAGAGGAACTGAGAGCAAGGCAGAACTGCAGGAAACCGATTTCAGGAGGTAGACTGGAATTGCACTGAAAACATATGAAAAGACTCAGAACGTCGACAATGATGCACTTGGCCAAAAAGGGCGTATGCGTTCTTTCCTGAATATATTCAGGAAGAAACGCATACGCCCTTTCTGGCCAACCAAGCAAGCTCGCAAAGGAAATCTGCACTACAATGAAGTCTCACTGCCCCCCGGTCAAAGGGCCTTCTGAAAAAAGTGTAAAATCCAGAAAGGCAGGACAGGCCATGGAGAACTGGGAGCCTTGTTATGCTGATGGGCGAGATGAAAATGGCCAACAGCCACTCTGGAGAAGTGTATGGTGTTTCCTGAAACATCCAAAAAACAAAGCAACAGAGCCTAGGGCACTTCCACTTATGGTCCTATAGCTTAGGGAAATTAAAATCAAAAAGACACAGCCACCCCAAAGTTTGGGATGGCTCTGTTTACAAGAACCTCGTTTACAGTACAAGTTAAATATCGCAAAAAGCGAAAAATGGATAAAGAAGTTGTGGTACTTACGTACAATGCAATATCACTCAGCAATGAAATCTATGTCATCAGGCCCGTAGCAGCATAATGAGTGGATTCAGGTACGATGATTCTAAGTGAAATTAGTCACACAGAAAAAGAAACATCATAAGATATCACTACTACACGGAATGTAAACTTGGCTACACAGGAACTGAATTACAAAACAGAACAGGGTCAAAAATGTAGAAAACCAACTTATGCTTGCTTAAGGGGAAAGCCGATATGGGGTGCTGCATGAAACCAGAGATTAAAATTGGCACAGATACCGTTCCATAAGCCAAAAATATAATAGACAAAAGGTACCCCTTGCTCAACGAAGTGGACTCAACACCCTATATTAAACGCCTAGGAATATACCTGACTAGTAAGAATCTACCTGACTAGTAAGAATCTTAAAACCTATAGATTTATATGTCTCCGAAAGAGAATCAAGCGTGTGTACAGTGGCATAAACGCAGCAGTGATAGGATTGGTGAGGTTCGGTGAGCAAATGCAGACCCTTTGAAGTCATATTGCATGGTACCCATTCCATGGGTCTCAACTCTCCAGGTTTAAGGGATTCTTCCTTCAGCTAAAACATGCATGTGGAACCCAGAGTATGATCCACCGTGTGATCGGGAAACGTGTTCAAATGTGTCTCAGTTTTCGTCCCCTGGTACTCGGGTGCAACATTCCAGACGCTTTACTAACACTCTCCCCACTTGGAGAGTCAGTGCCTTTAACCTCCTGTATGGCTCAATTTGCAATTTCTGTGGAAAATGAACAGGAATAGGGAGAACAAATGAGAGATTAGGTGGAGGTGTCTGGACGGGCAAATTTAACTCTCATTTCCCACCAGGAAGAGGAATTAACCAAAGGCTCAGCGTGCCATGCCGGAACCACACTAGGACCAGAAGCAATCCTGCGGTGTTGCGGCCAGCTCACAAGAAAGCGAGTTGAAGAAAGGAGCTCAGGGGCACTGTAATTCACAAACCTGCAGAGTTATAAATGACAGCTATCTTCCAAAAATATATTGAATTAGGATGCCAAGAGGAGTTGAAAGGGGGGCAGAATTGCAGGAAACCGATTTCAGGAGGTAGACTGGAATTGCATGTAAAGCATAGGAAAAGAGGCAGAACGTCCACAATGATGCACTTGGCCAAAAAGGGCGTATGCGTTTTTTCCTGAATATATTCAGGAAAAAACGCATACGCCCTTTTTGGCCAACCAAGCAAGCTTGCAAAGGAAATCTGCACTACAATGAAGTCTCACTGCCCCCCGGTCAAAAGGGCCATCTGAAAAAAGTGTAAAATCCAGAAAGGCAGGACAGGCCATGGAGAACTGGGAGCCTAGTTATGCTGATGGGCGGGATGTAAATTGCCAGCAGCCACTCTGGAGAAGTGTATGGTGTTTCCTGAAACATCCAAAAAACAAAGCAACAGAGCCTAGGGCACTTCCACTTATGGTCCTATAGCTTAGGGAAATTAAAATCAAAAAGACACAGCCACCCCAAAGTTTGGGACGGCTCTGTTTACAAGAACCTCGTTTACGGTACAAGTTCAATATCACAGAAAGCGAAAAATGGATAAAGAAATTGTGGTACTTACGTACAATGCAATATCACTCAGCAATGAAATCTATGTCATCAGGCCCGTAGCAGCATAATGAGTGGATTCAGGTACGATGATTCTAAGTGAAATTAGTCACACAGAAAAAGAAACATCATAAGATATCACTAATACACGGAATATAAACTTGGCTACACAAGAACTGAATTACAAAACAGAACAGGGTGTCAAATGTAGAAAACCAACTTATGCTTGCTTAAGGGGACGGGTGAGTTGGGGTGCTGCATAAAACCAGAGATTGAAATGAGCACAGATACCGTTCCATAAGCCAAATATGTAATAGACAAGAGCTACTCCTTGCTCAACGAAGTGGACTCAACACCCCATATTAAACGCCTAAGAATATACCTGACTAGTAAGAATCTACCTTACTAATAAGAATCTTAAAACCTATGGATTTATATGTCTCCGAAAGATAATCAAGTGTGTGTACAGCGGCATAAACGCAGCAGTGATAGGATTGGTGAGGTTCGGTGAGCAAATGCAGACCCTTTGAAGTCATATTGCATGGTACCCATTCCATGGGTCTCAACTCTCCATGTTTAAGGGATTCTTCCTTCAGCTAAAACATGCATGTGGAACCCAGAGTATGATCCACCATGTGGTCGGAAAACGTGTTCAAATGTGTCTCAGTTTTCGTCCCCTGGTACTCGGGTGCAACATTCCAGACGCTTTACTAACACTCTCCCCACTTGGAGAGTCAGTGCCTTTAACCTCCTGTTTGGCCCAGTTAGCAATTTCTGCGGAAGATGAACAGGAATAGGGAGAACCAATGAGAGATTAGGTGGAGGTGTCCGGACGGGCCAATTTAACTCTCATTTCCCACCAGGAAGAGGAATTAACCAAAGGCTCAGCATGCCGTGCCGGAACCAAACTAGGGCCTGAAGCAATCCTGCGGTGTTGCGGCCAGCTCACAAGAAAGCGAGTTGAAGAAAGGAGCTCAGGGGCACTGTAATTCACAAACCTGCAGAGTTATAAATGACAGCTATCTTCCAAAAATATATTGAATTAGGATGCCAAGAGGAGTGGAAAGCAGGGCAGAATTGCAGGAAACCGATTTCAGGAGGTAGACTGGAATTGCATGTAAAGCATAGGAAAAGAGGCAGAACGCCCACAATGATGCACTTGGCCAAAAAGGGCGTATGCGTTTTTTCCTGAATATATTCAGGAAAAAACGCATACGCCCTTTTTGGCCAACCAAGCAAGCTTGCAAAGGAAATCTGCACTACAATGAAGTCTCACTGCCCCCCGGTCAAAAGGGCCATCTGAAAAAAGTGTAAAATCCAGAAAGGCAGGACAGGCCATGGAGAACTGGGAGCCTAGTTATGCTGATGGGCGGGATGTAAATTGCCAGCAGCCACTCTGGAGAAGTGTATGGTGTTTCCTGAAACATCCAAAAAACAAAGCAACAGAGCCTAGGGCACTTCCACTTATGGTCCTATAGCTTAGGGAAATTAAAATCAAAAAGACACAGCCACCCCAAAGTTTGGGACGGCTCTGTTTACAAGAACCTCGTTTATGGTACAAGTTCAATATCACAGAAAGCGAAAAATGGATAAAGAAATTGTGGTACTTACGTACAATGCAATATCACTCAGCAATGAAATCTATGTCATCAGGCCCGTAGCAGCATAATGAGTGGATTCAGGTACGATGATTCTAAGTGAAATTAGTCACACAGAAAAAGAAACATCATAAGTTATCACTAATACACGGAATGTAAACTTGGCTACACAAGAACTGAATTACAAAACCGAACAGGGTGTCAAATGTAGAAAACCAACTTATGCTTGCTTAAGGGGACGGGTGAGTTGGGGTGCTGCATAAAACCAGAGATTGAAATGAGCACAGATACCGTTCCATAAGCCAAATATGTAATAGACAAGAGCTACTCCTTGCTCAACGAAGTGGACTCAACACCCCATATTAAACGCCTAAGAATATACCTGACTAGTAAGAATCTACCTGACTAGTAAGAATCTTAAAACCTATGGATTTATATGTCTCCGAAAGAGAATCAAGTGTGTGTACAGCGGCATAAACGCAGCAGTGATAGGATTGCTGAGGTTCGGTGAGCAAATGCAGACCCTTTGAAGTCATATTGCATGGTACCCATTCCATGGGTCTCAACTCTCCATGTTTAAGGGATTCTTCCTTCAGCTAAAACATGCATGTGGAACCCAGAGTATGATCCACCATGTGGTCGGAAAACGTGTTCAAATGTGTCTCAGTTTTGGTCCCCTGGTACTCGGGTGCAACATTCCAGACGCTTTACTAACACTCTCCCCACTTGGAGAGTCAGTGCCTTTAACCTCCTGTTTGGCCCAGTTAGCAATTTCTGCGGAAGATGAACAGGAATAGGGAGAACCAATGAGAGATTAGGTGGAGGTGTCCGGACGGGCCAATTTAACTCTCATTTCCCACCAGGAAGAGGAATTAACCAAAGGCTCAGCATGCCGTGCCGGAACCAAACTAGGGCCTGAAGCAATCCTGCGGTGTTGCGGCCAGCTCACAAGAAAGCGAGTTGAAGAAAGGAGCTCAGGGGCACTGTAATTCACAAACCTGCAGAGTTATAAATGACAGCTATCTTCCAAAAATATATTGAATTAGGATGCCAAGAGGAGTTGAAAGCAGGGCAGAATTGCAGGAAACCGATTTCAGGAGGTAGACTGGAATTGCATGTAAAGCATAGGAAAAGAGGCAGAACGTCCACAATGATGCACTTGGCCAAAAAGGGCGTATGCGTTTTTTCCTGAATATATTCAGGAAAAAACGCATACGCCCTTTTTGGCCAACCAAGCAAGCTTGCAAAGGAAATCTGCACTACAATGAAGTCTCACTTCCCCCCGGTCAAAAGGGCCATCTGAAAAAAGTGTAAAATCCAGAAAGGCAGGACAGGCCATGGAGAACTGGGAGCCTAGTTATGCTGATGGGCGGGATGTAAATTGCCAGCAGCCACTCTGGAGAAGTGTATGGTGTTTCCTGAAACATCCAAAAAACAAAGCAACAGAGCCTAGGGCACTTCCACTTATGGTCCTATAGCTTAGGGAAATTAAAATCAAAAAGACACAGCCACCCCAAAGTTTGGGACGGCTCTGTTTACAAGAACCTCGTTTACGGTACAAGTTCAATATCACAGAAAGCGAAAAATGGATAAAGAAACTGTGGTACTTACGTACAATGCAATATCACTCAGCAATGAAATCTATGTCATCAGGCCCGTAGCAGCATAATGAGTGGATTCAGGTACGATGATTCTAAGTGAAATTAGTCACACAGAAAAAGAAACATCATAAGATATCACTAATACACGGAATGTAAACTTGGCTACACAAGAACTGAATTACAAAACAGAACAGGGTGTCAAATGTAGAAAACCAACTTATGCTTGCTTAAGGGGACGGGTGAGTTGGGGTGCTGCATAAAACCAGAGATTGAAATGAGCACAGATACCGTTCCATAAGCCAAATATGTAATAGACAAGAGCTACTCCTTGCTCAACGAAGTGGACTCAACACCCCATATTAAACGCCTAAGAATATACCTGACTAGTAAGAATCTACCTGACTAGTAAGAATCTTAAAACCTATGGATTTATATGTCTCCGAAAGAGAATCAAGCGTGTGTACAGCGGCATAAACGCAGCAGTGATAGGATTGGTGAGGTTCGGTGAGCAAATGCAGACCCTTTGAAGTCATATTGCATGGTACCCATTCCATGGGTCTCAACTCTCCATGTTTAAGGGATTCTTCCTTCAGCTAAAACATGCATGTGGAACCCAGAGTATGATCCACCGTGTGATCGGAAAACGTGTTCAAATGTGTCTCAATTTTCGTTTCCTGGTACTCGGGTGCAACATTCCAGACGCTTTACTAACACTCTCCCCACTTGGAGAGTCAGTGCCTTTAACCTCCTGTTTGGCCCAGTTTGCAATTTCTGTGGAAAATGAACAGGAATAGGGAGAACCAATGAGAGACTAGGTGGAGGTGTCCAGACGGGCAAATTTAACTCTCATTTCCCACCAGGAAGAGGAATTAACCAAAGGCTCAGCATGCCGTGCCGGAATCAAACTAGGGCCTGAAGCAATCCTGCGGTGTTGCGGCCAGCTCACAAGAAAGCGAGTTGAAGAAAGGAGCTCAGGGGCACTGTAATTCACAAACCTGCAGAGTTATAAATGACAGCTATCTTCCAAAAATATATTGAAGTAAGGCTGCCAAGAGGAGTTGAAAGCGGGGCAGAATTGCAGGAAACCGATTTCAGGAGGTAGACTGGAATTGCATGTAAAGCATAGGAAAAGAGGCAGAACGTCCACAATGATGCACTTGGCCAAAAAGGGCGTATGCGTTTTTTCCTGAATATATTCAGGAAAAAACGCATACGCCCTTTTTGGCCAACCAAGCAAGCTTGCAAAGGAAATCTGCACTACAATGAAGTCTCACTGCCCCCCGGTCAAAAGGGCCATCTGAAAAAAGTGTAAAATCCAGAAAGGCAGGACAGGCCATGGAGAACTGGGAGCCTAGTTATGCTGATGGGCGGGATGTAAATTGCCAGCAGCCACTCTGGAGAAGTGTATGGTGTTTCCTGAAACATCCAAAAAACAAAGCAACAGAGCCTAGGGCACTTCCACTTATGGTCCTATAGCTTAGGGAAATTAAAATCAAAAAGACACAGCCACCCCAAAGTTTGGGACGGCTCTGTTTACAAGAACCTCGTTTACGGTACAAGTTCAATATCACAGAAAGCGAAAAATGGATAAAGAAACTGTGGTACTTACGTACAATGCAATATCACTCAGCAATGAAATCTATGTCATCAGGCCCGTAGCAGCATAATGAGTGGATTCAGGTACGATGATTCTAAGTGAAATTAGTCACACAGAAAAAGAAACATCATAAGATATCACTAATACACGGAATGTAAACTTGGCTACACAAGAACTGAATTACAAAACAGAACAGGGTGTCAAATGTAGAAAACCAACTTATGCTTGCTTAAGGGGACGGGTGAGTTGGGGTGCTGCATAAAACCAGAGATTGAAATGAGCACAGATACCGTTCCATAAGCCAAATATGTAATAGACAAGAGCTACTCCTTGCTCAACGAAGTGGACTCAACACCCCATATTAAACGCCTAAGAATATACCTGACTAGTAAGAATCTACCTGACTAGTAAGAATCTTAAAACCTATGGATTTATATGTCTCCGAAAGAGAATCAAGCGTGTGTACAGCGGCATAAACGCAGCAGTGATAGGATTGCTGAGGTTCGGTGAGCAAATGCAGACCCTTTGAAGTCATATTGCATGGTACCCATTCCATGGGTCTCAACTCTCCAGGTTTAATGGATTCTTCCTTCAGCTAAAACATGCATGTGGAACCCAGAGTATGATCCACCGTGTGATCGGGAAACGTGTTCAAATGTGTTTCAGTTTTCGTCCCCTGGTACTCGGGTGCAACATTCCAGACGCTTTACTAACACTCTCCCCACTTGGAGAGTCAGCGCCTTTAACCTCCTGTTTGGCCCAGTTTGCAATTTCTGTGGAAAATGAACAGGAATAGGGAGAACCAATGAGAGACTAGGTGGAGGTGTCCGGACGGGCAAATTTAACTCTCATTTCCCACCAGGAAGAGGAATTAACCAAAGGCTCAGCATGCCGTGCCGGAATCAAACTAGGGCCTAAAGCAGTCCTGCGGTGTTGGGGCCAGCTCACAAGAAAGCGAGTTGAAGAAAGGAGCTCAGGGGCACTGTAATTCACAAACCTGCAGAGTTATAAATGACAGCTATCTTCCAAAAATATATTGAAGTAAGGCTGCCAAGAGGAGTTGAAAGCGGGGCAGCATTGCAGGAAACCGATTTCAGGAGGTAGACTGGAATTGCATGTAAAGCATAGGAAAAGAGGCAGAACGTCCACAATGATACACTTGGCCAAAAAGGGCGTATGTGTTTTTTCCTGAATATATTCAGGGAAAAACGCATACGCCCTTTTTGGCCAACCAAGCAAGCTTGCAAAGGAAATCTGCACTACAATGAAGTCTCACTGCCCCCCCGGTCAAAAGGGCCATCTGAAAAAAGTGTAAAATCCAGAAAGGCAGGACAGGCCATTGAGAACTGGGAGCCTTGTTATGCTGATGGGCGGGATGTAAATTGCCAGCAGCCACTCTGGAGAAGTGTATGGTGTTTCCTGAAACATCCAAAAAACAAAGCAACAGAGCCTAGGGCACTTCCACTTATGGTCCTATAGCTTAGGGAAATTAAAATCAAAAAGACACAGCCACCCCAAAGTTTGGGACGGCTCTGTTTACAAGAACCTCGTTTATGGTACAAGTTCAATATCACAGAAAGCGAAAAATGGATAAAGAAGTTGTGGTACTTACGTACAATGCAATATCACTCAGCAATGAAATCTATGTCATCAGGCCCGTAGCAGCATAATGAGTGGATTCAGGTACGATGATTCTAAGTGAAATTAGTCACACAGAAAAAGAAACATCATAAGATATCACTAATACATGGAATGTAAACTTGGCTACACAAGAACTGAATTACAAAACAGAACAGGGTGTCAAATGTAGAAAACCAACTTATGCTTGCTTAAGGGGACGGGTGAGTTGGGGTGCTGCATAAAACCAGAGATTGAAATGAGCACAGATACAGTTCCATAAGCCAAATATGTAATAGACAAGAGCTACTCCTTGCTCAACGAAGTGGACTCAACACCCCATATTAAACGCCTAAGAATATACCTGACTAGTAAGAATCTACCTGACTAGTAAGAATCTTAAAACCTATGGATTTATATGTCTCCGAAAGAGAATCAAGCGTGTGTACAGCGGCATAAACGCAGCAGTGATAGGATTGGTGAGGTTCGGTGAGCAAATGCAGACCCTTTGAAGTCATATTGCATGGTACCCATTCCATGGGTCTCAACTCTCCATGTTTAAGGGATTCTTCCTTCAGCTAAAACATGCATGTGGAACCCAGAGTATGATCCACCGTGTGATCGGAAAACGTGTTCAAATGTGTCTCAATTTTCGTTTCCTGGTACTCGGGTGCAACATTCCAGACGCTTTACTAACACTCTCCCCACTTGGAGAGTCAGTGCCTTTAACCTCCTGTTTGGCCCAGTTTGCAATTTCTGTGGAAAATGAACAGGAATAGGGAGAACCAATGAGAGACTAGGTGGAGGTGTCCAGACGGGCAAATTTAACTCTCATTTCCCACCAGGAAGAGGAATTAACCAAAGGCTCAGCATGCCGTGCCGGAATCAAACTAGGGCCTGAAGCAATCCTGCGGTGTTGCGGCCAGCTCACAAGAAAGCGAGTTGAAGAAAGGAGCTCAGGGGGACTGTAATTCACAAACCTGCAGAGTTATAAATGACAGCTATCTTCCAAAAATATATTGAAGTAAGGCTGCCAAGAGGAGTTGAAAGCGGGGCAGAATTGCAGGAAACCGATTTCAGGAGGTAGACTGGAATTGCATGTAAAGCATAGGAAAAGAGGCAGAACGTCCACAATGATACACTTGGCCAAAAAGGGCGTATGTGTTTTTTCCTGAATATATTCAGGGAAAAACGCATACGCCCTTTTTGGCCAACCAAGCAAGCTTGCAAAGGAAATCTGCACTACAATGAAGTCTCACTGCCCCCCGGTCAAAAGGGCCATCTGAAAAAAGTGTAAAATCCAGAAAGGCAGGACAGGCCATTGAGAACTGGGAGCCTTGTTATGCTGATGGGCGGGATGTAAATTGCCAGCAGCCACTCTGGAGAAGTGTATGGTGTTTCCTGAAACATCCAAAAAACAAAGCAACAGAGCCTAGGGCACTTCCACTTATGGTCCCATAGCTTAGGGAAATTAAAATCAAAAAGACACAGCCACCCCAAAGTTTGGGACGGCTCTGTTTACAAGAACCTCGTTTATGGTACAAGTTCAATATCACAGAAAGCGAAAAATGGATAAAGAAGTTGTGGTACTTACGTACAATGCAATATCACTCAGCAATGAAATCTATGTCATCAGGCCCGTAGCAGCATAATGAGTGGATTCAGGTACGATGATTCTAAGTGAAATTAGTCACACAGAAAAAGAAACATCATAAGATATCACTAATACATGGAATGTAAACTTGGCTACACAAGAACTGAATTACAAAACAGAACAGGGTGTCAAATGTAGAAAACCAACTTATGCTTGCTTAAGGGGACGGGTGAGTTGGGGTGCTGCATAAAACCAGAGATTGAAATGAGCACAGATACCGTTCCATAAGCCAAATATGTAATAGACAAGAGCTACTCCTTGCTCAACGAAGTGGACTCAACACCCCATATTAAACGCCTAAGAATATACCTGACTAGTAAGAATCTACCTGACTAGTAAGAATCTTAAAACCTATGGATTTATATGTCTCCGAAAGAGAATCAAGCGTGTGTACAGCGGCATAAACGCAGCAGTGATAGGATTGGTGAGGTTCGGTGAGCAAATGCAGACCCTTTGAAGTCATATTGCATGGTACCCATTCCATGGGTCTCAACTCTCCATGTTTAAGGGATTCTTCCTTCAGCTAAAACATGCATGTGGAACCCAGAGTATGATCCACCGTGTGATCGGAAAACGTGTTCAAATGTGTCTCAATTTTCGTTTCCTGGTACTCGGGTGCAACATTCCAGACGCTTTACTAACACTCTCCCCACTTGGAGAGTCAGTGCCTTTAACCTCCTGTTTGGCCCAGTTTGCAATTTCTGTGGAAAATGAACAGGAATAGGGAGAACCAATGAGAGACTAGGTGGAGGTGTCCAGACGGGCAAATTTAACTCTCATTTCCAACCAGGAAGAGGAATTAACCAAAGGCTCAGCGTGCCATGCCGGAACCACACTAGGACCAGAAGCAATCCTGCGGTGTTGCGGCCAGCTCACAAGAAAGCGAGTTGAAGAAAGGAGCTCAGGGGCACTGTAATTCACAAACCTGCAGAGTTATAAAGGACAGCTATCTTCCAAAAATATATTGAAGTAAGGCTGCCAAGAGGAGTTGAAAGGGGGGCAGAATTGCAGGAAACCGATTTCAGGAGGTAGACTGGAATTGCATGTAAAGCATAGGAAAAGAGGCAGAACGTCCACAATGATGCACTTGGCCAAAAAGGGCGTATGCGTTTTTTCCTGAATATATTCAGGAAAAAACGCATACGCCCTTTTTGGCCAACCAAGCAAGCTTGCAAAGGAAATCTGCACTACAATGAAGTCTCACTGCCCCCCGGTCAAAAGGGCCATCTGAAAAAAGTGTAAAATCCAGAAAGGCAGGACAGGCCATGGAGAACTGGGAGCCTAGTTATGCTGATGGGCGGGATGTAAATTGCCAGCAGCCACTCTGGAGAAGTGTATGGTGTTTCCTGAAACATCCAAAAAACAAAGCAACAGAGCCTAGGGCACTTCCACTTATTGTCCTATAGCTTAGGGAAATTAAAATCAAAAAGACACAGCCACCCCAAAGTTTGGGACGGCTCTGTTTACAAGAACCTCGTTTACGGTACAAGTACAATATCACAGAAAGCGAAAAATGGATAAAGAAATTGTGGTACTTACGTACAATGCAATATCACTCAGCAATGAAATCTATGTCAACAGGCCCGTAGCAGCATAATGAGTGGATTCAGGTACGATGATTCTAAGTGAAATTAGTCACACAGAAAAAGAAACATCATAAGATATCACTAATACACGGAATGTAAACTTGGCTACACAAGAACTGAATTACAAAACAGAACAGGGTGTCAAATGTAGAAAACCAACTTATGCTTGCTTAAGGGGACGGGTGAGTTGGGGTGCTGCATAAAACCAGAGATTGAAATTAGCACAGATACCGTTCCATAAGCCAAATATGTAATAGACAAGAGCTACTCCTTGCTCAACGAAGTGGACTCAACACCCCATATTAAACGCCTAAGAATATACCTGACTAGTAAGAATCTTAAAACCTATGGATTTATATGTCTCCGAAAGAGAATCAAGCGTGTGTACAGCGGCATAAACGCAGCAGTGATAGGATTGCTGAGGTTCGGTGAGCAAATGCAGACCCTTTGAAGTCATATTGCATGGTACCCATTCCATGGGTCTCAACTCTCCAGGTTTAATGGATTCTTCCTTCAGCTAAAACATGCATGTGGAACCCAGAGTATGATCCACCGTGTGATCGGGAAACGTGTACAAATGTGTCTCAGTTTTGGTCCCCTGGTACTCGGGTGCAACATTCCAGACGCTTTACTAACACTCTCCCCACTTGGAGAGTCAGTGCCTTTAACCTCCTGTTTGGCCCAGTTTGCAATTTCTGTGGAAAATGAACAGGAATAGGGAGAACCAATGAGAGACTAGGTGGAGGTGTCCGGACGGGCAAATTTAACTCTCATTTCCCACCAGGAAGAGGAATTAACCAAAGGCTCAGCATGCCGTGCCGGAACCAAACTAGGGCCTGAAGCAATCCTGCGGTGTTGCGGCCAGCTCACAAGAAAGCGAGTTGAAGAAAGGAGCTCAGGGGCACTGTAATTCACAAACCTGCAGAGTTATAAATGACAGCTATCTTCCAAAAATATATTGAAGTAAGGCTGCCAAGAGGAGTTGAAAGCGGGGCAGAATTGCAGGAAACCGATTTCTGGAGGTGCACTGGAATTGCATGTAAAGCATAGGAAAAGAGGCAGAACGTCCACAATGATGCACTTGGCCAAAAAGGGCGTATGCGTTTTTTCCTGAATATATTCAGGAAAAAACGCATACGCCCTTTTTGGCCAACCAAGCAAGCTTGCAAAGGAAATCTGCACTACAATGAAGTCTCACTGCCCCCCGGTCAAAAGGGCCATCTGAAAAAAGTGTAAAATCCAGAAAGGCAGGACAGGCCATGGAGAACTGGGAGCCTTGTTATGCTGATGGGCGGGATGTAAATTGCCAGCAGCCACTCTGGAGAAGTGTATGGTGTTTCCTGAAACATCCAAAAAACAAAGCAACAGAGCCTAAGGCACTTCCACTTATGGTCCTATAGCTTAGGGAAATTAAAATCAAAAAGACACAGCCACCCCAAAGTTTGGGACGGCTCTGTTTACAAGAACCTCGTTTACCGAACAAGTTCAATATCACAGAAAGCGAAAAATGGATAAAGAAGTTGTGGTACTTATGTACAATGCAATATCACTCAGCAATGAAATCTATGTCATCAGGCCCGTAGCAGCATAATGAGTGGATTCAGGTACGATGATTCTAAGTGAAATTAGTCACACAGAAAAAGAAACATCATAAGATATCACTAATACACGGAATGTAAACTTGGCTACACAAGAACTGAATTACAAAACAGAACAGGGTGTCAAATGTAGAAAACCAACTTATGCTTGCTTAAGGGGACGGGTGAGTTGGGGTGCTGCATAAAACCAGAGACTGAAATTAGCAGAGATACCATTCCATAAGCCAAATATGTAATAGACAAGAGCTACTCCTTGCTCAACGAAGTGGACTCAACACCCCATATTAAAAGCCTAAGAATATACCTGACTAGTAAGAATCTACCTGACTAGTAAGAATCTTAAATCCTATGGATTTATATGTCTCCGAAAGAGAATCAGGCGTTTGTACAGTGGCATAAACGCAGCAGTGATAGGATTGCTGAGGTTCGGAGAGCAAATGCAGACCCTTTGAAGTCATATTGCATGGTACCCATTCCATGGGTCTCAACTCTCCCTGTTTAAGGGATTCTTCCTTCAGCTAAAACATGCATGTGGAACCCAGAGTATGATCCACCGTGTGATCGGAAAACGTGTTCAAATGTGTCTCAATTTTCGTTTCCTGGTACTCGGGTGCAACATTCCAGACGCTTTACTAACACTCTCCCCACTTGGAGAGTCAGTGCCTTTAACCTCCTGTTTGGCCCAGTTTGCAATTTCTGTGGAAAATGAACAGGAATAGGGAGAACCAATGAGAGACTAGGTGGAGGTGTCCAGACGGGCAAATTTAACTCTCATTTCCAACCAGGAAGAGGAATTAACCAAAGGCTCAGCGTGCCATGCCGGAACCACACTAGGACCAGAAGCAATCCTGCGGTGTTGCGGCCAGCTCACAAGAAAGCGAGTTGAAGAAAGGAGCTCAGGGGCACTGTAATTCACAAACCTGCAGAGTTATAAAGGACAGCTATCTTCCAAAAATATATTGAAGTAAGGCTGCCAAGAGGAGTTGAAAGGGGGGCAGAATTGCAGGAAACCGATTTCAGGAGGTAGACTGGAATTGCATGTAAAGCATAGGAAAAGAGGCAGAACGTCCACAATGATGCACTTGGCCAAAAAGGGCGTATGCGTTTTTTCCTGAATATATTCAGGAAAAAACGCATACGCCCTTTTTGGCCAACCAAGCAAGCTTGCAAAGGAAATCTGCACTACAATGAAGTCTCACTGGCCCCCGGTCAAAAGGGCCATCTGAAAAAAGTGTAAAATCCAGAAAGGCAGGACAGGCCATGGAGAACTGGGAGCCTAGTTATGCTGATGGGCGGGATGTAAATTGCCAGCAGCCACTCTGGAGAAGTGTATGGTGTTTCCTGAAACATCCAAAAAACAAAGCAACAGAGCCTAGGGCACTTCCACTTATTGTCCTATAGCTTAGGGAAATTAAAATCAAAAAGACACAGCCACCCCAAAGTTTGGGACGGCTCTGTTTACAAGAACCTCGTTTACGGTAGAAGTTCAATATCACAGAAAGCGAAAAATGGATAAAGAAATTGTGGTACTTACGTACAATGCAATATCACTCAGCAATGAAATCTATGTCAACAGGCCCGTAGCAGCATAATGAGTGGATTCAGGTACGATGATTCTAAGTGAAATTAGTCACACAGAAAAAGAAACATCATAAGATATCACTAATACACGGAATGTAAACTTGGCTACACAAGAACTGAATTACAAAACAGAACAGGGTGTCAAATGTAGAAAACCAACTTATGCTTGCTTAAGGGGACGGGTGAGTTGGGGTGCTGCATAAAACCAGAGATTGAAATGAGCACAGATACCGTTCCATAAGCCAAATATGTAATAGACAAGAGCTACTCCTTGCTCAATGAAGTGGACTCAACACTCCATATTAAACGCCTAAGAATCTACCTGACTAGTAAGAATCATAAAACCTATGGATTTATATGTCTCCGAAAGAGAATCAAGCGTGTGTACAGCAGCATAAACGCAGCAGTGATAGGATTGCTGAGGTTCGGTGAGCAAATGCAGACCCTTTGAAGTCATATTGCATGGTACCCATTCCATGGGTCTCAACTCTACAGGTTTAATGGATTCTTCCTTCAGCTAAAACATGCATGTGGAACCCAGAGTATGATCCACCGTGTGATCGGGAAACGTGTTCAAATCTGTCTCAGTTTTCCTCCCCTGGTACTCGGGTGCAACATTCCAGACGCTTTACTAACACTCTCCCCACTTGGAGAGTCAGTGCCTTTAACCTCCTGTTTGGCCCAGTTTGCAATTTCTGTGGAAAATGAACAGGAATAGGGAGAACCAATGAGAGACTAGGTGGAGGTGTCCGGACGGGCAAATTTAACTCTCATTTCCCACCAGGAAGAGGAATTAACCAAAGGCTCAGCATGCCGTGCCGGAACCAAACTAGGGCCTGAAGCAATCCTGCGGTGTTGCGGCCAGCTCACAAGAAAGCGAGTTGAAGAAAGGAGCTCAGGGGCACTGTAATTCACAAACATGCAGAGTTATAAAGGACAGCTATCTTCCAAAAATATATTGAAGTAAGGCTGCCAAGAGGAGTTGAAAGCGGGGCAGAATTGCAGGAAACCATTTTCAGGAGGTAGACTGGAATTGCATGTAAAGCATAGGAAAAGAGGCAGAACGTCCACAATGATACACTTGGCCAAAAAGGGCGTATGCGTTTTTTCCTGAATATATTCAGGGAAAAACGCATACGCCCTTTTTGGCCAACCAAGCAAGCTTGCAAAGGAAATCTGCACTACAATGAAGTCTCACTGCCCCCCGGTCAAAAGGGCCATCTGAAAAAAGTGTAAAATCCAGAAAGGCAGGACAGGCCATGGAGAACTGGGAGCCTTGTTATGCTGATGGGCGGGATGTAAATTGCCAGCAGCCACTCTGGAGAAGTGTATGGTGTTTCCTGAAACATCCAAAAAACAAAGCAACAGAGCCTAGGGCACTTCCACTTATGGTCCTATAGCTTAGGGAAATTAAAATCAAAAAGACACAGCCACCCCAAAGTTTGGGACGGCTCTGTTTACAAGAACCTCGTTTACCGAACAAGTTCAATATCACAGAAAGCGAAAAATGGATAAAGAAGTTGTGGTACTTATGTACAATGCAATATCACTCAGCAATGAAATCTATGTCATCAGGCCCGTAGCAGCATAATGAGTGGATTCAGGTACGATGATTCTAAGTGAAATTAGTCACACAGAAAAAGAAACATCATAAGATATCACTAATACACGGAATGTAAACTTGGCTACACAAGAACTGAATTACAAAACAGAACAGGGTGTCAAATGTAGAAAACCAACTTATGCTTGCTTAAGGGGACGGGTGAGTTGGGGTGCTGCAAAAAACCAGAGATTGAAATTAGCAGAGATACCGTTCCATAAGCCAAATATGTAATAGACAAGAGCTACTCCTTGCTCAACGAAGTGGACTCAACACCCCATATTAAAAGCCTAAGAATATACCTGACTAGTAAGAATCTACCTGACTAGTAAGAATCTTAAAACCTATGGATTTATATTTCTCCGAAAGAGAATCAGGTGTTTGTACAGTGGCATAAACGCAGCAGTGATAGGATTGCTGAGGTTCGGAGAGCAAATGCAGACCCTTTGAAGTCATATTGCATGGTACCCATTCCATGGGTCTCAATTCTCCCTGTTTAAGGGATTCTTCCTTCAGCTAAAACATGCATGTGGAACCCAGAGTATGATCCACCGTGTGATCGGAAAACGTGTTCAAATGTGTCTCAATTTTCGTTTCCTGGTACTCGGGTGCAACATTCCAGACGCTTTACTAACACTCTCCCCACTTGGAGAGTCAGTGCCTTTAACCTCCTGTTTGGCCCAGTTTGCAATTTCTGTGGAAAATGAACAGGAATAGGGACAACCAATGAGAGACTAGGTGGAGGTGTCCAGACGGGCAAATTTAACTCTCATTTCCAACCAGGAAGAGGAATTAACCAAAGGCTCAGCGTGCCATGCCGGAACCACACTAGGACCAGAAGCAATCCTGCGGTGTTGCGGCCAGCTCACAAGAAAGCGAGTTTAAGAAAGGAGCTCAGGGGCACTGTAATTCACAAACCTGCAGAGTTATAAAGGACAGCTATCTTCCAAAAATATATTGAAGTAAGGCTGCCAAGAGGAGTTGAAAGGGGGGCAGAATTGCAGGAAACCGATTTCAGGAGGTAGACTGGAATTGCATGTAAAGCATAGGAAAAGAGGCAGAACGTCCACAATGATGCACTTGGCCAAAAAGGGCGTATGCGTTTTTTCCTGAATATATTCAGGAAAAAACGCATACGCCCTTTTTGGCCAACCAAGCAAGCTTGCAAAGGAAATCTGCACTACAATGAAGTCTCACTGCCCCCCGGTCAAAAGGGCCATCTGAAAAAAGTGTAAAATCCAGAAAGGCAGGACAGGCCATGGAGAACTGGGAGCCTAGTTATGCTGATGGGCGGGATGTAAATTGCCAGCAGCCACTCTGGAGAAGTGTATGGTGTTTCCTGAAACATCCAAAAAACAAAGCAACAGAGCCTAGGGCACTTCCACTTATTGTCCTATAGCTTAGGGAAATTAAAATCAAAAAGACACAGCCACCCCAAAGTTTGGGACGGCTCTGTTTACAAGAACCTCGTTTACGGTACAAGTTCAATATCACAGAAAGCGAAAAATGGATAAAGAAATTGTGGTACTTACGTACAATGCAATATCACTCAGCAATGAAATCTATGTCAACAGGCCCGTAGCAGCATAATGAGTGGATTCAGGTACGATGATTCTAAGTGAAATTAGTCACACAGAAAAAGAAACATCATAAGATATCACTAATACACGGAATGTAAACTTGGCTACACAAGAACTGAATTACAAAACAGAACAGGGTGTCAAATGTAGAAAACCAACTTATGCTTGCTTAAGGGGACGGGTGAGTTGGGGTGCTGCATAAAACCAGAGATTGAAATTAGCACAGATACCGTTCCATAAGCCAAATATGTAATAGACAAGAGCTACTCCTTGCTCAATGAAGTGGACTCAACACTCCATATTAAACGCCTAAGGATCTACCTGACTAGTAAGAATCTTAAAACCTATGGATTTATATGTCTCCGAAAGAGAATCAAGCGTGTGTACAGCGGCATAAACGCAGCAGTGATAGGATTGCTGAGGTTCGGTGAGCAAATGCAGACCCTTTGAAGTCATATTGCATGGTACCCATTCCATGGGTCTCAACTCTCCAGGTTTAATGGATTCTTCCTTCAGCTAAAACATGCATGTGGAACCCAGAGTATGATCCACCGTGTGATCGGGAAACGTGTTCAAATGTGTCTCAGTTTTCGTCCCCTGGTACTCGGGTGCAACATTCCAGACGCTTTACTAACACTCTCCCCACTTGGAGAGTCAGTGCCTTTAACCTCCTGTTTGGCCCAGTTTGCAATTTCTGTGGAAAATGAACAGGAATAGGGAGAACCAATGAGAGACTAGGTGGAGGTGTCCGGACGGGCAAATTTAACTCTCATTTCCCACCAGGAAGAGGAATTAACCAAAGGCTCAGCATGCCGTGCCGGAACCAAACTAGGGCCTGAAGCAATCCTGCGGTGTTGCGGCCAGCTCACAAGAAAGCGAGTTGAAGAAAGGAGCTCAGGGGCACTGTAATTCACAAACATGCAGAGTTATAAAGGACAGCTATCTTCCAAAAATATATTGAAGTAAGGCTGCCAAGAGGAGTTGAAAGCGGGGCAGAATTGCAGGAAACCATTTTCAGGAGGTAGACTGGAATTGCATGTAAAGCATAGGAAAAGAGGCAGAACGTCCACAATGATACACTTGGCCAAAAAGGGCGTATGCGTTTTTTCCTGAATATATTCAGGGAAAAACGCATACGCCCTTTTTGGCCAACCAAGCAAGCTTGCAAAGGAAATCTGCACTACAATGAAGTCTCACTGCCCCCCGGTCAAAAGGGCCATCTGAAAAAAGTGTAAAATCCAGAAAGGCAGGACAGGCCATGGAGAACTGGGAGCCTAGTTATGCTGATGGGCGGGATGTAAATTGCCAGCAGCCACTCTGGAGAAGTGTATGGTGTTTCCTGAAACATCCAAAAAACAAAGCAACAGAGCCTAGGGCACTTCCACTTATGGTCCTATAGCTTAGGGAAATTAAAATCAAAAAGACACAGCCACCCCAAAGTTTGGGACGGCTCTGTTTACAAGAACCTCGTTTACGGTACAAGTTCAATATCACAGAGAGCGAAAAATGGATAAAGAAATTGTGGTACTTACGTACAATGCAATATCACTCAGCAATGAAATCTGTGTCATCAGGCCCATAGCAGCATAATGAGTGGATTCAGGTACGATGATTCTAAGTGAAATTAGTCACACAGAAAAAGAAACATCATAAGATATCACTAATACACGGAATGTAAACTTGGCTACACAAGAACTGAATTACAAAACAGAACAGGGTGTCAAATGTAGAAAACCAACTTATGCTTGCTTAAGGGGACGGGTGAGTTGGGGTGCTGCATAAAACCAGAGATTGAAATGAGCACAGATACCGTTCCATAAGCCAAATATGTAATAGACAAGAGCTACTCCTTGCTCAACGAAGTGGACTCAACACCTCGTATTAAACGCCTAAGAATATATCTGACTAGTAAGAATCTTAAAACCTATGGATTTATATGTCTCCAAAAGAGAATCAAGCGTGTGTACAGCGGCATAAACGCAGCAGTGATAGGATTGGTGAGGTTTGGTGAGCAAATGCAGACCCTTTGAAGTCATATTGCATGGTACCCATTCCATGGGTCTCAACTCTCCAGGTTTAAGGGATTCTTCCTTCAGCTAAAACATGCATGTGGAACCTAGAGTATGATCCACCATGTGATCGGAAAACGTGTTCAAATGTGTCTCAGTTTTCGTCCCCTGGTACTCGGGTGCAACATTCCACACGCTTTACTAACACTCTCCCGACTTGGAGAGTCAGTGCCTTTAACCTCCTGTTTGGCCCATTTGCAATTTCTGAGGAAGGTGAACAGGAATAGGGAGAACCAATGAGAGACTAGGTGGAGGTGTCTGGACGGGCAAATTTAACTCTCATTTCCCACCAGGAAGAAGAATTAACCAAAGGCTCAGCGTGCCGTGCCGGAACCAGATTAGGGCCTGAAGCAATCCTGCGGTGTTGCGGCCAGCTCACAAGAAAGCGAGTTGAAGAAAGGAGCTCAGGGGCACTGTAATTCACAAACCTGCAGAGTTATAAATGACAGCTATCGTCCAAAAATATACTGAAGTAAGGCTGCCAAGAGGACTTGAAAGCGGGGCAGAATTGCAGGAAACCGATTTCAGGAGGTAGACTGGAATTGCATTTAAAGCATAGGAAAAGAGGCAGAAGGTCCACAATGATGCACTTGGACAAAAAGGGCGTATGCGTTTTTTCCTGAATATATTCAGGAAAAAACGCATACGCCCTTTTTGGCCAACCAAGCAAGCTTGCAAAGGAAATCTGCACTACAATGAAGTCTCACTGCCCCCCGGTCAAAAGGGCCATCTGAAAAAAGTGTAAAATCCAGAAAGGCAGGACAGGCCATGGAGAACTGGGAGCCTTGTTATGCTGATGGGCGGGATGTAAATTGCCAGCAGCCACTCTGGAGAAGTGTATGGTGTTTCCTGAAACATCCAAAAAACAAAGCAACAGAGCCTAGGGCACTTCCACTTATGGTCCTATAGCTTAGGGAAATTAAAATCAAAAAGACACAGCCACCCCAAAGTTTGGGACGGCTCTGTTTACAAGAACCTCGTTTACCGAACAAGTTCAATATCACAGAAAGCGAAAAATGGATAAAGAAGTTGTGGTACTTATGTACAATGCAATATCACTCAGCAATGAAATCTATGTCATCAGGCCCGTAGCAGCATAATGAGTGGATTCAGGTACGATGATTCTAAGTGAAATTAGTCACACAGAAAAAGAAACATCATAAGATATCACTAATACACGGAATGTAAACTTGGCTACACAAGAACTGAATTACAAAACAGAACAGGGTGTCAAATGTAGAAAACCAACTTATGCTTGCTTAAGGGGACGGGTGAGTTGGGGTGCTGCATAAAACCAGAGATTGAAATTAGCAGAGATACCGTTCCATAAGCCAAATATGTAATAGACAAGAGCTACTCCTTGCTCAACGAAGTGGACTCAACACCCCATATTAAACGCCTAAGAATATACCTGACTAGTAAGAATCTACCTGACTAGTAAGAATCTTAAAACCTATGGATTTATATGTCTCCGAAAGAGAATCAGGCGTTTGTACAGTGGCATAAACGCAGCAGTGATAAGATTGCTGAGGTTCGGAGAGCAAATGCAGACCCTTTGAAGTCATATTGCATGGTACCCATTCCATGGGTCTCAACTCTCCCTGTTTAAGGGATTCTTCCTTCAGCTAAAACATGCATGTGGAACCCAGAGTATGATCCACCGTGTGATCGGAAAACGTGTTCAAATGTGTCTCAATTTTCGTTTCCTGGTACTCGGGTGCAACATTCCAGACGCTTTACTAACACTCTCCCCACTTGGAGAGTCAGTGCCTTTAACCTCCTGTTTGGCCCAGTTTGCAATTTCTGTGGAAAATGAACAGGAATAGGGACAACCAATGAGAGACTAGGTGGAGGTGTCCAGACGGGCAAATTTAACTCTCATTTCCAACCAGGAAGAGGAATTAACCAAAGGCTCAGCGTGCCATGCCGGAACCACACTAGGACCAGAAGCAATCCTGCGGTGTTGCGGCCAGCTCACAAGAAAGCGAGTTGAAGAAAGGAGCTCAGGGGCACTGTAATTCACAAACCTGCAGAGTTATAAAGGACAGCTATCTTCCAAAAATATATTGAAGTAAGGCTGCCAAGAGGAGTTGAAAGGGGGGCAGAATTGCAGGAAACCGATTTCAGGAGGTAGACTGGAATTGCATGTAAAGCATAGGAAAAGAGGCAGAACGTCCACAATGATGCACTTGGCCAAAAAGGGCGTATGCGTTTTTTCCTGAATATATTCAGGAAAAAACGCATACGCCCTTTTTGGCCAACCAAGCAAGCTTGCAAAGGAAATCTGCACTACAATGAAGTCTCACTGCCCCCCGGTCAAAAGGGCCATCTGAAAAAAGTGTAAAATCCAGAAAGGCAGGACAGGCCATGGAGAACTGGGAGCCTAGTTATGCTGATGGGCGGGATGTAAATTGCCAGCAGCCACTCTGGAGAAGTGTATGGTGTTTCCTGAAACATCCAAAAAACAAAGCAACAGAGCCTAGGGCACTTCCACTTATTGTCCTATAGCTTAGGGAAATTAAAATCAAAAAGACACAGCCACCCCAAAGTTTGGGACGGCTCTGTTTACAAGAACCTCGTTTACGGTAGAAGTTCAATATCACAGAAAGCGAAAAATGGATAAAGAAATTGTGGTACTTACGTACAATGCAATATCACTCAGCAATGAAATCTATGTCATCAGGCCCGTAGCAGCATAATGAGTGGATTCAGGTACGATGATTCTAAGTGAAATTAGTCACACAGAAAAAGAAACATCATAAGATATCACTAATACACGGAATGTAAACTTGGCTACACAAGAACTGAATTACAAAACAGAACAGGGTGTCAAATGTAGAAAACCAACTTATGCTTGCTTAAGGGGACGGGTGAGTTGGGGTGCTGCATAAAACCAGAGATTGAAATTAGCACAGATACCGTTCCATAAGCCAAATATGTAATAGACAAGAGCTACTCCTTGCTCAATGAAGTGGACTCAACACTCCATATTAAACGCCTAAGGATCTACCTGACTAGTAAGAATCTTAAAACCTATGGATTTATATGTCTCCGAAAGAGAATCAAGCGTGTGTACAGCGGCATAAACGCAGCAGTGATAGGATTGCTGAGGTTCGGTGAGCAAATGCAGACCCTTTGAAGTCATATTGCATGGTACCCATTCCATGGGTCTCAACTCTCCAGGTTTAATGGATTCTTCCTTCAGCTAAAACATGCATGTGGAACCCAGAGTATGATCCACCGTGTGATCGGGAAACGTGTTCAAATGTGTCTCAGTTTTCGTCCCCTGGTACTCGGGTGCAACATTCCAGACGCTTTACTAACACTCTCCCCACTTGGAGAGTCAGTGCCTTTAACCTCCTGTTTGGCCCAGTTTGCAATTTCTGTGGAAAATGAACAGGAATAGGGAGAACCAATGAGAGACTAGGTGGAGGTGTCCGGACGGGCAAATTTAACTCTCATTTCCCACCAGGAAGAGGAATTAACCAAAGGCTCAGCATGCCGTGCCGGAACCAAACTAGGGCCTGAAGCAATCCTGCGGTGTTGCGGCCAGCTCACAAGAAAGCGAGTTGAAGAAAGGAGCTCAGGGGCACTGTAATTCACAAACATGCAGAGTTATAAAGGACAGCTATCTTCCAAAAATATATTGAAGTAAGGCTGCCAAGAGGAGTTGAAAGCGGGGCAGAATTGCAGGAAACCATTTTCAGGAGGTAGACTGGAATTGCATGTAAAGCATAGGAAAAGAGGCAGAACGTCCACAATGATACACTTGGCCAAAAAGGGCGTATGCGTTTTTTCCTGAATATATTCAGGGAAAAACGCATACGCCCTTTTTGGCCAACCAAGCAAGCTTGCAAAGGAAATCTGCACTACAATGAAGTCTCACTGCCCCCCGGTCAAAAGGGCCATCTGAAAAAAGTGTAAAATCCAGAAAGGCAGGACAGGCCATGGAGAACTGGGAGCCTAGTTATGCTGATGGGCGGGATGTAAATTGCCAGCAGCCACTCTGGAGAAGTGTATGGTGTTTCCTGAAACATCCAAAAAACAAAGCAACAGAGCCTAGGGCACTTCCACTTATGGTCCTATAGCTTAGGGAAATTAAAATCAAAAAGACACAGCCACCCCAAAGTTTGGGACGGCTCTGTTTACAAGAACCTCGTTTACGGTACAAGTTCAATATCACAGAGAGCGAAAAATGGATAAAGAAATTGTGGTACTTACGTACAATGCAATATCACTCAGCAATGAAATCTATGTCATCAGGCCCATAGCAGCATAATGAGTGGATTCAGGTACGATGATTCTAAGTGAAATTAGTCACACAGAAAAAGAAACATCATAAGATATCACTAATACACGGAATGTAAACTTGGCTACACAAGAACTGAATTACAAAACAGAACAGGGTGTCAAATGTAGAAAACCAACTTATGCTTGCTTAAGGGGACGGGTGAGTTGGGGTGCTGCATAAAACCAGAGATTGAAATGAGCACAGATACCGTTCCATAAGCCAAATATGTAATAGACAAGAGCTACTCCTTGCTCAACGAAGTGGACTCAACACCTCGTATTAAACGCCTAAGAATATATCTGACTAGTAAGAATCTTAAAACCTATGGATTTATATGTCTCCGAAAGAGAATCAAGCGTGTGTACAGCGGCATAAACGCAGCAGTGATAGGATTGCTGAGGTTCGGTGAGCAAATGCAGACCCTTTGAAATCATATTGCATGGTACCCATTCCATGGGTCTCAACTCTCCCTGTTTAAGGGATTCTTCCTTCAGCTAAAACATGCATGTGGAACCCAGAGTATGATCCACCGTGTGATCGGAAAATGTGTTCAAATGTGTCTCAGTTTTCGTTCCCTGGTACTCGGGTGCAACATTCCAGACGCTTTACTAACACTCTCCCCACTTGGAGAGTCAGTGCCTTTAACCTCCTGTTTGGCCCAGTTTGCAATTTCTGTGGAAGATGAACAGGAATAGGGAGAACCAATGAGAGACTAGGTGGAGGTGTCCAGACGGGCCAATTTAACTCTCATTTCCCACCAGGAAGAGTAATTAACCAAAGGCTCAGCGTGCCATGCCGGAACCACACTAGGACCAGAAGCAATCCTGCGGTGTTGCGGCCAGCTCACAAGAAAGCGAGTTGAAGAAAGGAGCTCAGGGGCACTGTAATTCACAAACCTGCAGAGTTATAAAGGACAGCTATCTTCCAAAAATATATTGAAGTAAGGCTGCCAAGAGGAGTTGAAAGGGGGGCAGAATTGCAGGAAACCGATTTCAGGAGGTAGACTGGAATTGCATGTAAAGCATAGGAAAAGAGGCAGAACGTCCACAATGATGCACTTGGCCAAAAAGGGCGTATGCGTTTTTTCCTGAATATATTCAGGAAAAAACGCATACGCCCTTTTTGGCCAACCAAGCAAGCTTGCAAAGGAAATCTGCACTACAATGAAGTCTCACTGCCCCCCGGTCAAAAGGGCCATCTGAAAAAAGTGTAAAATCCAGAAAGGCAGGACAGGCCATGGAGAACTGGGAGCCTAGTTATGCTGATGGGCGGGATGTAAATTGCCAGCAGCCACTCTGGAGAAGTGTATGGTGTTTCCTGAAACATCCAAAAAACAAAGCAACAGAGCCTAGGGCACTTCCACTTATGGTCCTATAGCTTAGGGAAATTAAAATCAAAAAGACACAGCCACCCCAAAGTTTGGGACGGCTCTGTTTACAAGAACCTCGTTTACGGTACAAGTTCAATATCACAGAAAGCGAAAAATGGATAAAGAAGTTGTGGTACTTACGTACAATGCAATATCACTCAGCAATGAAATCTATGTCAACAGGCCCGTAGCAGCATAATGAGTGGATTCAGGTACGATGATTCTAAGTGAAATTAGTCACACAGAAAAAGAAATATCATAAGATATCACTAATACACGGAATGTAAACTTGGCTACACAAGAACTGAATTACAAAACAGAACAGGGTGTCAAATGTAGAAAACCAACTTATGCTTGCTTAAGGGGACGGGTGAGTTGGGGTGCTGCATAAAACCAGAGATTGAAATGAGCACAGATACCGTTCCATAAGCCAAATATGTAATAGACAAGAGCTACTCCTTGCTCAACGAAGTGGACTCAACACTCCATATTAAACGCCTAAGAATATACCTGACTAGTAAGAATCTACCTGACTAGTAAGAATCTTAAAACCTATGGATTTATATGTCTCCAAAAGAGAATCAAGCGTGTGTACAGCGGCATAAACGCAGCAGTGATAGGATTGGTGAGGTTTGGTGAGCAAATGCAGACCCTTTGAAGTCATATTGCATGGTACCCATTCCATGGGTCTCAACTCTCCAGGTTTAAGGGATTCTTCCTTCAGCTAAAACATGCATGTGGAACCTAGAGTATGATCCACCATGTGATCGGAAAACGTGTTCAAATGTGTCTCAGTTTTCGTCCCCTGGTACTCGGGTGCAACATTCCAGACGCTTTACTAACACTCTCCCCACTTCGAGAGTCAGTGCCTTTAACTTCCTGTTTGGCCCAGTTAGCAATTTCTGCGGAAGATGAACAGGAATAGGGAGAACCAATGAGAGATTAGGTTGAGGTGTCCGGACCAGCAAATTTAACTCTCATTTCCCACCAGGAAGAGGAATTAACCAAAGGCTCAGCATGCCGTGCCGGAACCAAACTAGGGCCTGAAGCAATCCTGAGGTGTTGCGGCCAGCTCTCAAGAAAGCGAGTTGAAGAAAGGAGCTCAGGGGCACTGTAATTCACAAACCTGCAGAGTTATAAATGACAGCTATCTTCCAAAAATATATTGAATTAGGCTGCCAAGAGGAGTTGAAAGCGGGGCAGAATTGCAAGAAACCGATTTCAGGAGGTACACTGGAATTGCATGTAAAGCATAGGAAAAGAGGCAGAACGTCCACAATGATGCACTTGGCCAAAAAGGGCGTATGCATTTTTTCCTGAATATATTCAGGAAAAAACGCATACGCCCGTTTTGGCCAACCAAGCAAGCTTGCAAAGGAAATCTGCACTACAATGAAGTCTCACTGCCCCCCGGTCAAAAGGGCCATCTGAAAAAAGTGTAAAATCCAGAAAGGCAGGACAGGCCATGGAGAACTGGGAGCCTAGTTATGCTGATGGGCGGGATGTAAATTGCCAACAGCCACTCGGGAGAGGTGTATGGTGTTTCCTGAAACATCTAAAAAACAAAGCAACAGAGCCTAGGGCACTTCCACTTATGGTCCTATAGCTTAGGGAAATTAAAATCAAAAAGACACAGCCACCCCAAAGTTTGGGACGGCTCTGTTTACAAGAACCTCGTTTACGGTACAAGTTCAATATCGCAGAAAGTGAAAAATGGATAAAGAAGTTGTGGTACTTACGTACAATGCAATATCACTCAGCAATGAAATCTATGTCATCAGGCCCGTAGCAGCATAATGAGTGGATTCAGGTATGATGATTCTAACTGAAATAAGTCACACAGAAAAAGAAACATCATAAGATATCACTAATACACGGAATGTAAACTTGGCTACACAGGAACTGGATTACAAAACAGAACAGGGTCTCAAATTTAGAAAACCAACTTATGCTTGCTTAAGGGGAAAGGTGAGTTGGGGTGCTGCATCAAACCAGAGATTGAAATGAGCACAGATAAAGTTCCTTAAGCCAAATATGGAATAGACAAGAACTACTCCTTGCTCAACGAAATGGACTCAACACCCCATATTAAACGCCTAAGAATGTACCTGACTAGTAAGTATCTTAAAACCTATGGATTGCTATGTCTCTGCAAGAAAATCAAGCTTGTGTACAGGGGCATAAACGCAGCAGTGATAGGATTGGAGAGGTTCGGTGAGCAAATGAAGACCCTTTGAAGTCATATTGCATGGTACCCATTCCACGGGTCTCAACTCTCCAGGTTTAAGGGATTCTTCCTTCAGCTAAAACATGCACGTGGAACCCAGAGTATGATCAACCGTGTGATCGGGAGACGTGTTCCAATATGTCTCAGTTCTCGTCCCCTGGTACTCGGGTGCAACATTCCACACGCTTTACTAACACTCTCCCGACTTGGAGAGTCAGTGCCTTTAACCTCCTGATTGGCCCATTTGCAATTTCTGAGGAAGGTGAACAGGAATAGGGAGAACCAATGAGAGACTAGGTGGAGGTGTCTGGACGGGCAAATTTAACTCTCATTTCCCACCAGGAAGAAGAATTAACCAAAGGCTCAGCGTGCCGTGCCGGAACCAGATTAGGGCCTGAAGCAATCCTGCGGTGTTGCGGCCAGCTCACAAGAAAGCGAGTTGAAGAAAGGAGCTCAGGGGCACTGTAATTCACAAACCTGCAGAGTTATAAATGACAGCTATCGTCCAAAAATATACTGAAGTAAGGCTGCCAAGAGGACTTGAAAGCGGGGCAGAATTGCAGGAAACCGATTTCAGGAGGTAGACTGGAATTGCATTTAAAGCATAGGAAAAGAGGCAGAAGGTCCACAATGATGCACTTGGACAAAAAGGGCGTATGCGTTTTTTCCTGAATATATTCAGGAAAAAACGCATACGCCCTTTTTGGCCAACCAAGCAAGCTTGCAAAGGAAATCTGCACTACAATGAAGTCTCACTGCCCCCCGGTCAAAAGGGCCATCTGAAAAAAGTGTAAAATCCAGAAAGGCAGGACAGGCCATGGAGAACTGGGAGCCTTGTTATGCTGATGGGCGGGATGTAAATTGCCAACAGCCACTCGGGAGAGGTGTATGGTGTTTCCTGAAACATCTAAAAAACAAAGCAACAGAGCCTAGGGCACTTCCACTTATGGTCCTATAGCTTAGGGAAATTAAAATCAAAAAGACACAGCCACCCCAAAGTTTGGGACGGCTCTGTTTACAAGAACCTCGTTTACGGTACAAGTTCAATATCGCAGAAAGTGAAAAATGGATAAAGAAGTTGTGGTACTTACGTACAATGCAATATCACTCAGCAATGAAATCTATGTCATCAGGCCCGTAGCAGCATAATGAGTGGATTCAGGTACGATGATTCTAAGTGAAATTAGTCACACAGAAAAAGAAACATCATAAGATATCACTAATACACGGAATGTAAACTTGGCTACACAAGAACTGAATTACAAAACAGAACAGGGTGTCAAATGTAGAAAACCAACTTATGCTTGCTTAAGGGGACGGGTGAGTTGGGGTGCTGCATAAAACCAGAGATTGAAATGAGCACAGATACAGTTCCATAAGCCAAATATGTAATAGACAAGAGCTACTCCTTGTTCAACGAAGTGGACTCAACACTCCATATTAAACGCCTAAGAATATACCTGACTAGTAAGAATCTTAAAACCTATGGATTTATATGTCTCCGAAAGAGAATCAAGCGTGTGTACAGCGGCATAAAAGCAGCAGTGATAGGATTGCTGAGGTTCGGTGAGCAAATGCAGACCCTTTGAAGTCATATTGCATGATACCCATTCCATGGGTCTCAACTCTCCAGGTTTAAGGGATTCTTCTTTCAGCTAAAACATGCATGTGGAACCCAGAGTATGATCCACCGTGTGATCGGGACACGTGTTCAAATGTGTCTCAGTTTTCGTTCCCTGGTACTCGGGTGCAACATTCCAGACGCTTTACTAACACTCTCCCCACTTGGAGAGTCAGTGCCTTTAACCTCCTGTTTGGCCCAGTTTGCAATTTCTGTGGAAAATGAACAGGAATAGGGAGAACCAATGAGAGACTAGGTGGAGGTATCCGGACGGGCAAATTTAACTCTCATTTCCCACCAGGAAGAGGAATTAACCAAAGGCTCAGCATGCCGTGCCGGAATCAAACTAGGGCCTGAAGCAATCCTGCGGTGTTGCGGCCAGCTCACAAGAAAGCGAGTTGAAGAAAGGAGCTCAGGGGCACTGTAATTCACAAACCTGCAGAGTTATAAATGACAGCTATCTTCCAAAAATATATTGAAGTAAGGCTGCCAAGAGGAGTTGAAAGCGGGGCAGAATTGCAGGAAACCGATTTCTGGAGGTACACTGGAATTGCATGTAAAGCATAGGAAAAGAGGCAGAACGCCCACAATGATGCACTTGGCCAAAAAGGGCGTATGCGTTTTTTCCTGAATATATTCAGGAAAAAACGCATACGCCCTTTTTGGCCAACCAAGCAAGCTTGCAAAGGAAATCTGCACTACAATGAAGTCTCACTGCCCCCCGGTCAAAAGGGCCATCTGAAAAAAGTGTAAAATCCAGAAAGGCAGGACAGGCCATGGAGAACTGGGAGCCTAGTTATGCTGATGGGCGGGATGTAAATTGCCAGCAGCCACTCTGGAGAAGTGTATGGTGTTTCCTGAAACATCCAAAAAACAAAGCAACAGAGCCTAGGGCACTTCCACTTATGGTCCTATAGCTTAGGGAAATTAAAATCAAAAAGACACAGCCACCCCAAAGTTTGGGACGGCTCTGTTTACAAGAACCTCGTTTACGGTACAAGTTCAATATCACAGAAAGCGAAAAATGGATAAAGAAATTGTGGTACTTACGTACAATGCAATATCACTCAGCAATGAAATCTATGTCATCAGGCCCGTAGCAGCATAATGAGTGGATTCAGGTACGATGATTCTAAGTGAAATTAGTCACACAGAAAAAGAAACATCATAAGATATCACTAATACACGGAATGTAAACTTGGCTACACAAGAACTGAATTACAAAACAGAACAGGGTGTCAAATGTAGAAAACCAACTTATGCTTGCTTAAGGGGACGGGTGAGTTGGGGTGCTGCATAAAACCAGAGATTGAAATGAGCACAGATACCGTTCCATAAGCCAAATATGTAATAGACAAGAGCTACTCCTTGCTCAACGAAGTGGACTCAACACCCCATATTAAACGCCTAAGAATATACCTGACTAGTAAGAATCTACCTGACTAGTAAGAATCTTAAAACCTATGGATTTATATGTCTCCGAAAGAGAATCAAGTGTGTGTACAGTGGCATAAACGCAGCAGTGATAGGATTGGTGAGGTTCGGTGAGCAAATGCAGACCCTTTGAAGTCATATTGCATGGTACCCATTCCATGGGTCTCAACTCTCCATGTTTAAGGGATTCTTCCTTCAGCTAAAACATGCATGTGGAACCCAGAGTATGATCCACCATGTGGTCGGAAAACGTGTTCAAATGTGTCTCAGTTTTCGTCCCCTGGTACTCGGGTGCAACATTCCAGACGCTTTACTAACACTCTCCCCACTTGGAGAGTCAGTGCCTTTAACCTCCTGTTTGGCCCAGTTAGCAATTTCTGCGGAAGATGAACAGGAATAGGGAGAACCAATGAGAGATTAGGTGGAGGTGTCCGGACGGGCCAATTTAACTCTCATTTCCCACCAGGAAGAGGAATTAACCAAAGGCTCAGCATGCCGTGCCGGAACCAAACTAGGGCCTGAAGCAATCCTGCGGTGTTGCGGCCAGCTCACAAGAAAGCGAGTTGAAGAAAGGAGCTCAGGGGCACTGTAATTCACAAACCTGCAGAGTTATAAATGACAGCTATCTTCCAAAAATATATTGAATTAGGATGCCAAGAGGAGTTGAAAGCAGGGCAGAATTGCAGGAAACCGATTTCAGGAGGTAGACTGGAATTGCATGTAAAGCATAGGAAAAGAGGCAGAACGCCCACAATGATGCACTTGGCCAAAAAGGGCGTATGCGTTTTTTCCTGAATATATTCAGGAAAAAACGCATACGCCCTTTTTGGCCAACCAAGCAAGCTTGCAAAGGAAATCTGCACTACAATGAAGTCTCACTGCCCCCCGGTCAAAAGGGCCATCTGAAAAAAGTGTAAAATCCAGAAAGGCAGGACAGGCCATGGAGAACTGGGAGCCTAGTTATGCTGATGGGCGGGATGTAAATTGCCAGCAGCCACTCTGGAGAAGTGTATGGTGTTTCCTGAAACATCCAAAAAACAAAGCAACAGAGCCTAGGGCACTTCCACTTATGGTCCTATAGCTTAGGGAAATTAAAATCAAAAAGACACAGCCACCCCAAAGTTTGGGACGGCTCTGTTTACAAGAACCTCGTTTACGGTAGAAGTTCAATATCACAGAAAGCGAAAAATGGATAAAGAAATTGTGGTACTTACGTACAATGCAATATCACTCAGCAATGAAATCTATGTCATCAGGCCCGTAGCAGCATAATGAGTGGATTCAGGTACGATGATTCTAAGTGAAATTAGTCACACAGAAAAAGAAACATCATAAGATATCACTAATACACGGAATGTAAACTTGGCTACACAAGAACTGAATTACAAAACAGAACAGGGTGTCAAATGTAGAAAACCAACTTATGCTTGCTTAAGGGGACGGGTGAGTTGGGGTGCTGCATAAAACCAGAGATTGAAATGAGCACAGATACCGTTCCATAAGCCAAATATGTAATAGACAAGAGCTACTCCTTGCTCAACGAAGTGGACTCAACACCCCATATTAAACGCCTAAGAATATACCTGACTAGTAAGAATCTACCTGACTAGTAAGAATCTTAAAACCTATGGATTTATATGTCTCCGAAAGAGAATCAAGTGTGTGTACAGCGGCATAAACGCAGCAGTGATAGGATTGGTGAGGTTCGGTGAGCAAATGCAGACCCTTTGAAGTCATATTGCATGGTACCCATTCCATGGGTCTCAACTCTCCATGTTTAAGGGATTCTTCCTTCAGCTAAAACATGCATGTGGAACCCAGAGTATGATCCACCATGTGGTCGGAAAACGTGTTCAAATGTGTCTCAGTTTTCGTCCCCTGGTACTCGGGTGCAACATTCCAGACGCTTTACTAACACTCTCCCCACTTGGAGAGTCAGTGCCTTTAACCTCCTGTTTGGCCCAGTTAGCAATTTCTGCGGAAGATGAACAGGAATAGGGAGAACCAATGAGAGATTAGGTGGAGGTGTCCGGACGGGCCAATTTAACTCTCATTTCCCACCAGGAAGAGGAATTAACCAAAGGCTCAGCATGCCGTGCCGGAACCAAACTAGGGCCTGAAGCAATCCTGCGGTGTTGCGGCCAGCTCACAAGAAAGCGAGTTGAAGAAAGGAGCTCAGGGGCACTGTAATTCACAAACCTGCAGAGTTATAAATGACAGCTATCTTCCAAAAATATATTGAATTAGGATGCCAAGAGGAGTTGAAAGCAGGGCAGAATTGCAGGAAACCGATTTCAGGAGGTAGACTGGAATTGCATGTAAAGCATAGGAAAAGAGGCAGAACGTCCACAATGATGCACTTGGCCAAAAAGGGCGTATGCGTTTTTTCCTGAATATATTCAGGAAAAAACGCATACGCCCTTTTTGGCCAACCAAGCAAGCTTGCAAAGGAAATCTGCACTACAATGAAGTCTCACTGCCCCCCGGTCAAAAGGGCCATCTGAAAAAAGTGTAAAATCCAGAAAGGCAGGACAGGCCATGGAGAACTGGGAGCCTAGTTATGCTGATGGGCGGGATGTAAATTGCCAGCAGCCACTCTGGAGAAGTGTATGGTGTTTCCTGAAACATCCAAAAAACAAAGCAACAGAGCCTAGGGCACTTCCACTTATGGTCCTATAGCTTAGGGAAATTAAAATCAAAAAGACACAGCCACCCCAAAGTTTGGGATGGCTCTGTTTACAAGAACCTCGTTTACGGTACAAGTTCAATATCACAGAAAGCGAAAAATGGATAAAGAAGTTGTGGTACTTACGTACAATGCAATATCACTCAGCAATGAAATCTATGTCATCAGGCCCGTAGCAGCATAATGAGTGGATTCAGGTACGATGATTCTAAGTGAAATTAGTCACACAGAAAAAGAAACATCATAAGATATCACTAATACACGGAATGTAAACTTGGCTACACAAGAACTGAATTACAAAACAGAACAGGGTGTCAAATGTAGAAAACCAACTTATGCTTGCTTAAGGGGACGGGTGAGTTGGGGTGCTGCATAAAACCAGAGATTGAAATGAGCACAGATACCGTTCCATAAGCCAAATATGTAATAGACAAGAGCTACTCCTTGCTCAACGAAGTGGACTCAACACCCCATATTAAACGCCTAAGAATATACCTGACTAGTAAGAATCTTAAAACCTATGGATTTATATGTCTCCGAAAGAGAATCAAGCGTGTGTACAGCGGCATAAACGCAGCAGTGATAGGATTGCTGAGGTTCGGTGAGCAAATGCAGACCCTTTGAAGTCATATTGCATGGTACCCATTCCATGGTTCTCAACTCTCCAGGTTTAAGGGATTCTTCCTTCAGCTAAAACATGCATGTGGAACCCAGAGTATGATCCACCGTGTGATCGGGAAACGTGTTCAAATGTGTCTCAGTTTTCGTTCCCTGGTACTCGGGTGCAACATTCCAGACGCTTTACTAACACTCTCCCCACTTGGAGAGTCAGTGCCTTTAACCTCCTGTTTGGCCCAGTTTGCAATTTCTGTGGAAAATGAACAGGAATAGGGAGAACCAATGAGAGACTAGGTGGAGGTATCCGGACGGGCAAATTTAACTCTCATTTCCCACCAGGAAGAGGAATTAAACAAAGGCTCAGCATGCCGTGCCAGAATCAAACTAGGGCCTGAAGCAATCCTGCGGTGTTGCGGCCAGCTCACAAGAAAGCGAGTTGAAGAAAGGAGCTCAGGGGCACTGTAATTCACAAACCTGCAGAGTTATAAAGGACAGCTATCTTCCAAAAATATATTGAAGTAAGGCTGCCAAGAGGAGTTGAAAGCGGGGCAGAATTGCAGGAAACCGATTTCTGGAGGTACACTGGAATTGCATGTAAAGCATAGGAAAAGAGGCAGAACGTCCACAATGATGCACTTGGCCAAAAAGGGCGTATGCGTTTTTTCCTGAATATATTCAGGAAAAAACGCATACGCCCTTTTTGGCCAACCAAGCAAGCTTGCAAAGGAAATCTGCACTACAATGAAGTCTCACTGCCCCCCGGTCAAAAGGGCCATCTGAAAAAAGTGTAAAATCCAGAAAGGCAGGACAGGCCATGGAGAACTGGGAGCCTTGTTATGCTGATGGGCGGGATGTAAATTGCCAGCAGCCACTCAGGAGAAGTGTATGGTGTTTCCTGAAACATCCAAAAAACAAAGCAACAGAGCCTAGGGCACTTCCACTTATGGTCCTATAGCTTAGGGAAATTAAAATCAAAAAGACACAGCCACCCCAAAGTTTGGGACGGCTCTGTTTACAAGAACCTCGTTTACCGAACAAGTTCAATATCACAGAAAGCGAAAAATGGATAAAGAAGTTGTGGTACTTATGTACAATGCAATATCACTCAGCAATGAAATCTATGTCATCAGGCCCGTAGCAGCATAATGAGTGGATTCAGGTACGATGATTCTAAGTGAAATTAGTCACACAGAAAAAGAAACATCATAAGATATCACTAATACACGGAATGTAAACTTGGCTACACAAGAACTGAATTACAAAACAGAACAGGGTGTCAAATGTAGAAAACCAACTTATGCTTGCTTAAGGGGACGGGTGAATTGGGGTGCTGCATAAAACCAGAGATTGAAATTAGCACAGATACCGTTCCATAAGCCAAATATGTAATAGACAAGAGCTACTCCTTGCTCAACGAAGTGGACTCAACACCCCATATTAAACGCCTAAGAATATACCTGACTTGTAAGAATCTACCTGACTAGTAAGAATCTTAAAACCTATGGATTTATATGTCTCCGAAAGAGAATCAAGCGTGTGTACAGCGGCATAAACGCAGCAGTGATAGGATTGGTGAGGTTCGGTGAGCAAATGCAGACCCTTTGAAGTCATATTGCATGGTACCCATTCCATGGGTCTCAACTCTCCCTGTTTAAGGGATTCTTCCTTCATCTAAAACATGCATGTGGAACCCAGAGTATGATCCACCGTGTGATCGGAAAACGTGTTCAAATGTGTCTCAGTTTTGGTCCCCTGGTACTCGGGTGCAACATTCCAGACGCTTTACTAACACTCTCCCCACTTGGAGAGTCAGTGCCTTTAACCTCCTGTTTGGCCCAGTTTGCAATTTCTGTGGAAAATGAACAGGAATAGGGAGAACCAATGAGAGACTAGGTGGAGGTGTCCGGACGGGCAAATTTAACTCTCATTTCCCACCAGGAAGAGGAATTAACCAAAGGCTCCGCGTGCCATGCTGGAACTAAATTAGGGCCTGAGGAGATCCTGCGGTGTTGCGGCCAGCTCACAAGAAAGCGAGTTGAAGAAAGGAGCTCAGGGGCACTGTAATTCAGAAACCTTCGGAGTTATAAATGACAGCTATCATCCAAAATTATGCTGAAGTAAGGCTGCGAAGAGGACTTGAATGCAGGGCAGAATTGCTGGAAATTGATTTCAAAACGTACACAGGAGTAGCTCTTAAAGCATAGGAAAAGAGACAGAACTTGGAAAATAATGCACTTGGCAAAAAAGGGCATATGTGTTTTATCCAGAGCTCTCATAACTGAGGGGAGGAGATTCCCAGCAGGCTCCAACTGCCACCTGAGGGCTCACATTGCCAAGGCAACGTTAGCATGCCAGGCAGGAGTTACCTCACAGCAGAGGTCCCACCTCACAGAAGGGTGAGAAACCCAGCCAACATCAGACTCTCACCAGAGGGCCCACATCACCAAGGGGATGGGAACCAGGCAGGAGTGTCTTCACATCAGTGGGGCCACATCATCGAAAGCTGAGGTACTCAGCACATGTGTCCTCAAACCAGAGGACCCACATCACCAAGGACCTCGGAGTGAGGCAGGCAGGAGTAGCCTCACAACACTGGGCACATAGAATAAAAAAGTGAGGAATCCAGCAGTTGGAACCTCCCAGCAGGCGGCCCAGAGCACCGAGGCTATGGGATCCAGGCCACAGTGAACTCACAGAAGAGGGCCCATGTCATGAAACTGAGCAACCCAGCCATTGGGACCTCAGAGCAGGAGGCCCACATCCCCATGGGGATGGAATTCTGGTAGGAGTGTCCTCGCACCACTGAGAACGTATCAGAAAATTTTGGGCGACCAGCAGTTAGGGCCTGGCGCCAGAGGACCCTCATCACCAAGGGAAGGAGGCTCCCAGCAGGCTCCAACTGCCACCAGAGGGCTGACGTCGCCAAGGCGATGTGTGCCAACCAGGCACGAATGACCTCACAGCAGAGGGTCCACCTCAGAGAAGTGTGACGAACCCAGTCAGGATCAGACTCGCACCAGAGGGCCCACATCACCAAATGGATTGGAACCAGGCAGGAGTGTCCTCACATGAGTAGGGCCACATCATCTAAAGGTGAGGAACCCAGAACATGTGGCTTCAAACCATAGGACACCCATCACCAAGGGGCTGGGAGTGAGGCAGGCAGGAGGAGCCTCATAACAGAGGGCCCAAAAATAAGAAAGGTGAGGAATCCAGCAGTTGGAACCTCCCAGCAGGCGGCCCAGAGCACAGAGGCTAGAGGAACCAGGCCAGAGTGAACTAACACCAGACAGCCCACATCATGAAACTGTGAGCAACCCAGACATTGGGACCTCAGAGCAGAAGGCCCACATCCCCATGGTGATGGGAACATGACAGGAGTGTCCTGGCATCACTGGGCTCACATCAGAAAACGTGGGGTGCTCAGAAGTTAGGGCCTGACACTAGAGGGCACTCATCACCGAGAGGAGGAGGCTCCCAGCAGGCTCCAGCTGCCACCAGAGGGCCAACGTCGCCAAGGCGATGTGTGCCAGCCTGGCAGGAGTGACCTCACAGCAGAGGGCCCACCTCACAGAAGGGTGAGGAACACAGCCAGGATCAGACTCTCACCAGAGGGCCCACATCACCAAGGGGATGGGAACCAGGCAGGAGTGTCCCCACACCAGTGGGACAACATCATCGAAAGGTGAGGATCCCAGCACATGTGTCCTCAAACCAGAGGAACCACATCACCAAGGGGTTCGGAATGAGGCTGGCAGGACTGGCCTCACAACACAGGGTCCATAGAATATAAAAGTTGAGGAATCCAGCAGTTGGAACCTCCCAGCAAGTGGCCCAGAGCACCGAGGCTATGGGATCCAGGCCGCAGTGAACTCACAGCAGAGGGCCCACATCATGAACCTGTGAGCAGCCCAGCTGTTGGGACCTCAGAACAGAAGGCCCACATCCCCATTGGGATGGGAACCTGGCAGGAGTGGCTTTGCACCACTTAGCACATATCAGAAAATGTTAGGAGCCCAGCAGTTAGGGCCTGATGCCAGGGGGCCCTCATAACTGAGGGGAGGAGACTCCCAGCAGGTTCCAACTGCCAACAGAGGGCCCACGTCTACAAGGTGGCATGCACCAGCCAGGCAGTAGTGACCTCACAGCAGAGGGCCTATCTCACAGAAGGGTGAGGAACCGAGGCAGGATGAGACTCTCACCAGAGGGCCCACAACACCAAGGGGATGGGAACCAGTCAGGACTGTCCTCCCACCAGTGGGACCACATCATCGAAAGGTGAGGAACCCAGCACATGTGGCCTCATATCAGAGGACATACATCACAAAGGGGATGGGAGTGAGGCAGGTAGGAGTAGCCTAAAAACAGAGGGCCCAAAGAATAAAAAAAGTGAGGAATCCAGCATTTGGAACCTCCCAGCAGGCGGCCGAGAGCACAGAAGCTATGGGATGCAGGCAGGAGTTAACTAACACCAGAGAGCCCACATCATGAAACTGTGAGCAACCCAGGCATTGGGACCTCAGAGCAGAAAGCCCACATCCCCATGGGGATGGGAACCTGACAGGAGTGTCCTGGCATCACTGGGCTCACATCAGAAAACGTGGGGAGCCCAGCAGTTAGAGCCTGATGCTAGAGGGCCATCATCACCGAGGGCAGGAGGCTCCCAGCAGGTTCCATGTGCCAACAGAGGGCCCACGTCGCCAAGGTGATGTGTGCAAGTCAGGCAGGATTGACCTCACAGCAGAGGGCCTACCTCACAGAAGAGTGAGGAACTCAGCCAGGATAAGACTGTCACCAGAAGGCCCACATCACCAAGGGGATGGGAACCAGGCAGGAGTGTCCTCACACCAGTGGGGCCACATCATTGAAAGTTGCCTAACCCAGCACATGTGGCCTCAAACCAGAAGACCCACATCACGAAGGGGTTGCGAGTGAGGCAGGCAGGAGGAGCATCACAACACAGGACCCATAGAATACAAAAGTTGAGGAATCGAGCAGTTGGAACCTCCCAGCAGGCAGCCAAGACCACAGAGGCTATGGGATCCAGGCCACAGTGAACTAACACCAGAGAGCCCACATCATGAAATTGTGATCAACCCAGCCGTTGGAACCTCAGAGCAGAAGGCCCACATCCCCATGGGGATGGGAACCTAAGAGGAGTGCTTGAGCAACACTGGGCTCACTAAGAAAAGTTGGGGAGCCCAGCAGTTAGGGCCTGACATCAGAGGGCCCTCAGCACAGAGCTGAGGAGGCTCCCAGCAGGGTCCAATTGCCACCAGAGGGCTCATGTCAACAAGGCGAGGTGAGCAACCCAGGCAAGAGTTACCTGATAGTAGAGGGCCCACCTCACAGATGGGTGAGGAACCCAGCCAGGATCAGACTCTCACCAGAGGGCCCACATCACAAAGGGGATGGGACCCAGTCAGGATTATCCTCACACCAGTGGGGCCTCATCATCTTAAGGTGAGGAACCCAGCACATGTGTCCTCAAACCAGAGGACCCACATCACCAAGGGCCTTGGAGTGAGGCAGGCAGGAGTAGCCTCAAAACACAGGGCACATAATATAAAAAACGTGAGGATTCCAGCATTTAGACCTTCCAGCAGGCGGCCCAGAACACCGAGGCTATGGGATCCAGGCCACAGTGAACTCACAGCAGAGGGCCCACATCACAAAACTGTGAGCAACCCAGGAGTTGAGACCTCAGCGCAGAAGGACCACATCCCCATGGGAATGGGAACCTGGCTGGAGTGTCCTCGCACCACTGGGCGCACATCAGAAAATGTGGGGAGCCCACCATTTAGGGCCTGACGCCAGAGGGCCGTCATCACCGAGAGGAGGAGGCGCCCTGCACGCTCCAACTGCCACCAGAGGGCTCACGTCTCCAAGGTGACGTGTGCCAGCCAGGCAGGAGTGACCTCACAGCAGAGGGCCTACCTCACAGAACGTTGAGGAACCCAGCCAGGATTAGACTCTCGCCAGAGGGCCCACCTCACCAAGGGGATGGGAACCAGGCAGGAGTGTCCTCACACGAGTGGGGTCACATCATCGAAAGGTGAGGAACGCAGCACATGTGGCCTCAAGCCATAGGACAGTCATCACCAAGGGGCTGGCAGTGAGGCAGGCAGGAGGAGCCTCACAACAGAGGGCACATAGAATAAAAAAGTTGAGGAATCCAGCAGTTGGAACCTCCCAGCAGGCGGCTCAGAGCACCGATGATAAGGGATCCTTGCCGGAGTGAACTCACAGCAGAGGGCCCACATCATGGTACTGTGAGCAAGCCAGCCGTTTTGACCTCAGAGCAGAAGGCCCATATCGCCATGGGGATGGGAACCTGGCAAGAGTCTCCTCACTCACTTGGCGCACATCAGAAAATGTGGGGAGCCCAGCAGTTATGGCCTAAGGCAAGAGGGCCCTCATCACCGAGGGGAGGAGGATCCCAGCACACTCCAACTGCCACCAGAGGGCCCACGTCGCCAAGGTGACGTGTGCCAGACAGGCATGACTGACCTCACAGCAGAGGGCCCACCTCACAGAAGGGTGAGGAACCCAGCCAGGATCAGACTCTCACCTGAGGGCCCACATCAGCAAGGGGATGGGAACCAGTCAGGACTGTCTTCCCTCCAGTGGGGTCACATCATCGAAAGGTGCGGAACCCAGCACATGTGGCCTCAAATCAGAGGACACATATCACAAAGGGAATGGGAGTGAGGCAGGCAGGAGTAGCCTAAAAACAGAGGGCCCAAAGAATAAGAAAGGTGAGGAATCCAGCAGTTGGAACCTCCCAGCAGGCGGCCCAGAGCACAGAAGCTATGGGATGCAGGCAGGAGTGAACTAACAGCAGAGAGCCCACATCATGAAACTGTGAGCAACCCAGGCTTTGGGACCTCAGAGCAGAAGGCCCACACCCCAATGGGGATGTGAACCTGGCTGGAGTGTCCTCGCACCACTGGGCGCACATCACAAAATGTAGGGAGCCCAGCAGTTAGGGCCTGATGCCAGAGGGCCCTCATCACCGAGGAGAGGAGGCTCCCAGCAGGCTCCAAGTGCCACCAGAGGGCTCATGTCCACAAGGCGAGGTGAGCAAGCCAGGCAAGAGTGACCTCACATCAGACGGCCTACCTCACAGATGGGTGAGGAACCCAGCCGGGATCAGACTCTCAACAGAGGGCCCACATAACCAAGGGGATGTGAACCAGGCAGGAGTCTCCTAAGACCATTGGTCCCACATCATCGAAAGGTGAGGAACCCAGCACATGTGGCCTCAAACCAGACGACACACATCACGAAGGGGCTGGGAGTGAGGCAGGCAGGAGGATCCTCACAACAGAGGGCCCAAAAAATTAAAAAAGTGAGGAATCCAGCAGTTGGAACCTCCCAGCAGGCAGCCAAGAGCACAGAGGCTATGGGATCCAGGCTTCTGTGAACTAACACCAGAGAGCCCACATCATGAAAATGTGAACAACCCAGCCGTTGGGACCTCAGAGCAGAAGGCCCACATCCCCATGGAGATGGGATCCTAAGAGGAGTGCCAAAGCATCACTGGGCTCCCTAAGAAAAGTTGGTGAGCCCAGCAGTTAGGGCCTGACGCAAGAGGACCCTCATCACCGGGGGAAGAGATTCCCAGCACGCTCCAACTGCCACCACACGGCTGACTTCACCAAGGCAATGTGTGCCAGCCATGCAGGAGTGACCTATCAGCAGAGGGTCTCCCTCACAGGTGGGTGAGGAACAAAGCCAGGAACAGACTCTCACCAGGGGGTCCACATAACCACGTGGATGAGAACCAAGCAGGAGTGTCCTCACACTAGTGGGGCCACATCATTGAAAGGTGAGGAACCCAGCAAAAGTGGCCACAAACCAGAGGACCCACATCACCAAGGGGTTGAGAGTGAGGTAGGTGTCTGGACGGGCATATTTAACACTCATTTCCCACCAGGAAGAGGAATTAACCAAAGGCTCAGCGTGCCCTGCCAGAAGCAGATTAGGGCCTGAAGCAGTCTTGCGGGTTTGCGGCCAGCTCACAAGAAAGCGAGTTGAAGAAAGGAGCTCAGGGGCCCTGTAATTCACAAACCTGCAGAGTTATAAATGACAGATAACGTCCAAAAATATATTGAAGTAAGGCTGCGAAGAGGACTTGAAAGCGGGGCAGAATTGCAGGAAACCGATTTCAGGAGGTAGACTGGATTTGCATTTAAAGCATAGGAAAAGAGGCAGAACATCGACAATGATGCACTTGGCAACAAAGGGCGTATGAGTTTGTTCCTGAATATATTCAGGAAAAAACACATACGCCCTTTTTGGCAAACCAAGCAAGCTTGCAATGGAAATCCGAACTACTATGAAGTGTCACTTCCCCCCGGTCTAAAGGGCCACTGAGAAAAGTGTAAAATCCAGAAAGGCAAGACAGGCCATGGGGAAAAAGGAGCCTTGTTATGCTTATGGGCGGGATGTACATTGCCAACAGCCACTCTGGAGAAGTGTATGGTGTTTCCTGATACATCTGAAAAACAAAGCAACAGAATCTAGGGCATTTCCACTTATGGTCCTATAGCTTAGGGAAATTAAAATCAAAAAGACACAGCCACCCCAAAATTTACAACGGCTCTGTTTACAGGAGCCTCTTCTACAGTACAAGTTAAATATCCCAGAGAACAAATAATTGATAAAGAAGTTGCGGTACTTATGTACAACAGAATACCACTCAGCAATGAAATCTGTGTCACCAGGCCTGTACCAGCATAATGAGTGGATTGAGGCATGATGATTCTAAGTGAAATAAGTCACACAGAAAAAGAAACATCATAAGGTATCACTAATGCACGGAATGTAAACTTGGCTACACATGAACTGAATTACAAAACAGAACAGGGTCTCAAGTTTAGAAAACCAACTTATGCTTGCTTAAGGGGAAAGGTGAGTTGGGGTGCTGCATAAAACCAGAGTTTGAAATTAGCACAGATACCGTTCCATAAGCCAAATATGTAATAGACAAGACCTACCCGTTGCTCAACGAAATGGACTCAACAATGAGGTATCACCTCACACCTGTTAGAATGGGCATCATCTGAAAATCTACAAACAACAAATGCTGGAAAGGGTGTGGAGAAAAGGAACACTCTTCCACTATTGTTGGGAATATAAATTGATACAGTCACTATGGAGAACAATATGGAGTTTCTTAAGAAACTAATAATAGAATTACCATATGATACAGCAATCCCAGGACTGGACATATACTCAGACAAAACCATAAATCAAAAAGAGACATTCACCGCAATGTTCATTGCATCACTATTTACAATATCGAGGTAATGGAAGCAACCTAAATGCCCACAGACAGACGAATGCATAAAGCTGTGGTACATATATAAAATGGAATATTACTAAGCCATGAAAGGAATGAAATTGGGTCATTTGTAGAGACGTCGATGGATCTAGAGACTGTCCTACAGAGTGAAGTAAGTCAGAAAGAGAAAAACAAATCTTGTATATTCATGCATATATGTGGAACCTAGAAAAACTGTACAGATTAACCATTTTGCAAGGCATAAATAGAGCAACAGATGTAGACAACAATCGTATGGACAACAAGGGGGGAAAGCTCTTGGAGGGGTGGTGGTGGGAGGAGTTGAGAGATTGGGATTGGCATGTAAACATTTATATGTATAAAATAGATAACCAATGAGAACCTGCTGTATAAAAATATAAAATAAAATTCAAAATTAAAAAGAAATAAAATTTAAAAAATAAAACAGAAAAAACAATTATTCCCTTCACATACATGTATTTATATGAATAAATTATTTCCATGCTTATATCTGTAAATACAAAAAAGAGGAATAAAATCTACCTTGAACCAAAAACGAAAAAGAGAAAAAAAAAAAACAGAACCCACCAGTTACTCAGAGGAAAACCGTATCAGGGCACTTGCTCCAGTTGTAAACAATTCTGAAGTTGGTCAGTGGTGGGGAATCGTCTCCCATTCAGCCAGCAGCCCCCACACAACAAGCGTCCTCATTGCAAAGCTGGGGCACCGTGCCGAGGCATCTGTGAGTAAACGTGAGCTGAGCCCCAGGCCACTTGCTGCTGAACTGTTCCCACCCTTCCCAGGTAAAACACCTGAATATATACAAGGACTTGAAAGCCTAGAGGAAGGGCCATGGAGCCACACGAGTGACAGCATGCCAGCTGACTTGGTGCCTGCAGGCCAGCCAGGATGGTCCTGGCCCTGGGTGCTCTTCTGGAAGATTTCCATTTCCCTGCCTGAGATACCCATCCTGTCCCTGCCCCCACTGCTTTTTTCCTTCCTCACCTCTGCCCAGGGAGAAATTCCAGCAGCAGGTATGGGTGACACATCCTCTTCTTTAGCAGGTGGCAGCCTGGCATCTGCTGCAGAAAGTCCAGCAGAGCCCCACTCACACTGGGCCACCCACAAAGCCGTGGCCTCTCACTCCCTCCCACCAGCCCAGCCCCGAGACTGCTGACAGGGCAGAGAAAATGGCGTCAGGCACAGCTGCAGGGGCTTTTGCTGCCTGGAGTGGTATTTATATTGATCTCAACCCAGGCACACCTGGGGAGGGCTGGCCAGCATGGTAAGGCTGCCCAGGTAGCCAATCATCACCCCTCAGGGGCTCACAGTTGCAGAAAATGGAACTTGCTGAACCGGCCAGGTCCAAGGAACAGGTGTGGGCTCCTGAGAGTCAGGATAGACAAGGGGCTGCAGCTTTGGCTTGTTTTCTAATCATTTTATCTGGCCCATGAGTGGGAGACAACTTCAAGAAAACCCTCTCCTAATGAGAGGAACCCAGGAGTCAGGGAGAGGAGGGGTGGGTGGTGGTTGGAGACAGAGGCCTGGTGCCCTGGGTGCAGTGGAAGTCTCTGGAAGACCAGGTGGAGGGAGGCCACACAGAGTGATGCCCAGGGTCACAGACCTGTCGGAGCTGCTGTTTGTTAGTTCAAGTCCTGCTCTGAGGTGCTCTGTGTCAGCTCTGAGCGACAGGTGAGCTGGGGGTGCTCTTCAATGAGGGCTGTGTGCACGGTTCCTGTGTGCCCAGCCCTGCCACGGTACCTGCAAGGGTAGCTCTGTATCCTGGGAGGGGCCTGACCATGAGAGCCCCGTGGGCTGGGTTGGGGGTGGGGTACCTGCCCAGGAGAGCTCCATATCCTGGGATTGGCCTGACCACGAGAGCCCCATGGGCTGCTGGGGACCTGGTAAAGGATGTCAGGACAGTCAGTGAAGCCACCGAGGATATACCTCCAGTTGCTCCTGATTCCTACACCCTGCTGGTCATTCTACCAACCACCAGGACATGGTATTCTGTATTAGTCTTCAATGATGCCTTCTTTTGTATTCCATTAGTCCCAGAGTCACAAGAAATTTTGGCTTGTGAGTGGCAGGACTCAACATACAACTAAAACAATACTTCCGGGCCGTCTTGCCCCAAGGGTTCAAAAATTCCCACACCATCTTTGGGGAAAGCTTAGCTAACGACCGAAAAGTTCTACCTCTGGAAAAGGAAACCCTCCTTCAATATGCAGACGACATTCTGATCGCCAGCCCTACTAAGGAGGCCTCTGAACTACCAAGCCAATAAAGGATAGAAGTTGTCCAAGAAAAAGCTCAAATATCACAGACTGCGGTGACCTGCCTGGGCTTCATTCTCACACAAGGTCAGAGAAGCCCATCCCAGGAAAGGGAAGAAACCATTTGCAGCCTTACCCCTTTCTAAAACTAGAAGACAGCTTAGGGGTTCCTGGGGAGGCCAGGGTTTGCTGCTTCTGGATCCCTAACTACAGTCTACTAGCTGGGCCTCTATATGAAACACTGAAAGGAAAAGATGATGATCCTTTTGAACAGAATCCAGAAGTGGCCTTTCAAGAATGGAAAGAGCAGTCAATTCAGACCCTTGCCCTGGAACTCCCTAATTGAGCTAAACCCTTTGACCTTTCCATTCCCGGTGAAAGGTGAATCGCCATTGGAGAATTAGTGCAAAAACTGGGACCACTTGAAATGGAACAACGCAAGAATGCCATCCAGGTAGGATAAACTACAGTCACCAAGGGGCTTGGCCCACTGCCACATCTGGCCAAGATACTGGCGGTATCTAAAAACCTGGAAATCAGCAGCCCAAAAGGCCACCTCCCTCCTAAGGGAAAAGGACCCCACGTGGTGATCCTAATCACCAACCATGCCCTGAAGTTGCAGGGTTCGCTCCGTGGGCACACCGACCTCGAGTGAGGAGGCCCTCCAACTCCAACATCCAGAGAGATAACCGGAGGCAACAGGGCACCATGACGACTCATGTGAACATCACTTGACCTGGAGTTTCTCTCATAAAACAACAATAGTGTGTCCCGAAGGAGTAGACTACTGCTTGCAGGACTTCCTGCACCCGGAGGGGAGCTAATAATCTTGGCGGGGGAACCGTATATCACACTGTCACCATAGAAAAGCCTACAGACACCGTGATGATGGTGGCCAATAAGACCGGCTGGACTCCTGTTTACTTCAAAAGGCTGTTGACTCAGTGGCCATCATGGTCCTTGATCACCACTGACCCTGGACTGTCTGGGAGTTGAGCGGGCAGGGCTCTGACACCTGGTGCTGATTTTATGTTAATTCAGGGGCCTAATTGAAGAAAGAGCAGACTACTGGTCAGAGCATCTAGGCTGGCAGAAACGGTCAGCCTAAGGTGGCCGAACAAATGTGGGGCGGGGTGAAACCGGCCCCCACAGCGTCTCTGCACATCTCTTTCCTGGACCCTTAAAGGTCATTAGAATCTATAACACTTCCAATGCTGGTGCTCAGGCGGACGAGCAGGGAGGCAGGGGTCCTGGGGCCAATCAACGTCACCTGGAGGCTGCTGGGGAGAAGTTCTGACCCTCGTCCCCTGGTATGAGGGCTCCCAACTCAGCACTCAGCAGTTACAGAAGAAGGGTCTGCACCCTCAGCACTCCAAGAATGAGGAACGGGACAAAAGGCAGAGGAGGGGTTTGTCCCCAGCAAAGCCCATTAAAAATCCCTGGGAGATAAAAATAGAATCTGGGCAATAAAGTCAAGTCTGACCTTTTTTATCCTTTGTGCTTTGTCTAATTTCACGTGCTCCTAGGGTCCCGCATGCAGAGGTTCCACACCCGGCACTTCAGACCAGATTTCCTGGTGCAGAATGGCTGGGTCGACACCTCAGCTCCTGGGGCCCAGTGCAGACTCCGAGATATAGAGCCTGAGCTGCAGCCAACCCGGCCCTTGAGAGCTCCGCCCCCTCCCTCCCACTGACTCTGACAGGATCTCTACACAGCAGCCCAGCCCACAGCCCACGGGGTAGTGCATGCTCTCACCTCTCCATTCTCTGATGAAAATATAAAGTTTCCTTTGCTTGGGAACCAAACTCAGTCTCGATCTGTTGGCCCCAATGACACTGGGCAGGGGGACCCTTGTTGGGGTCCACTCTGGAGGATCAGTAACAGAAATTGAGACTATTGTAACTTCAATGAACAGATGTGTGAGCCAAACTGTAGTTAACATAGAACAGTTTATAAGGCTCGGGTAAAATAAGATGTTTCTAACACTTCCATTTGATATTTCCATCACTTTATTATAAGCAAGTTCAGTGAGAAGGTTTGTCCTATTTGTCAGGTCAATATTAGAGAAATGAAGTGATTTCTTTCCAAGGATGTACATCTAATAATCTTGGTTAAAGCTTCAATCTTGTTTTAAATGCTTTTCCATTGAAAATGATACCTCTCTTTCAGGTCCCCCATTTCTGAGAAGTATAAAATCTTATAATTTATTATTACCAAAGGGGAAAGGTGGGAGGAGGGATAAATTAACAGTTTGGAATTAACACATACACACTGCTATGTATAAAATAGATCATCAACAAGGAACTACTGTATAGCACAGGGAACTACACTCAATATTGTGCAATAACCTATAAGGGGAAATAATCGGAAAAAGAATAGATATTTTTATTGACATCATCTATCAATGACAGTTAAAGTGTAACCTAAGGGAAGCCGGTGGTGAGTGCTTCTGACCCTGAAGACTTCAGTCATCTAAAGTTTGGACTCTGCCTACTTCCCAAGGCCCTTAATGAACATATGTGTAGCCGTAGCTTAGAAAACTCCCCAGTTTGGGTTTCGGGGAGACACTGATTTTGAAAAAGCCCTGGTGTTCTCCTTACATGAATGGGACTCTTCCTACTGCTAAAACATGTCTGTCACATCCAGAGGATGGTATACCGTCTGATCGGGAAGAGTTTGGAAAAGGCATCTCATCTCCTCATCTCCTGGTGCTCGGGTTCACCCCTCCAGCGTCTTTACTAACAGTCTCCCCACTTGGAGATGTCAACACTGTCAACATCCTGTTGCGTACAGTTTGGAATTTGTCCAGAGGATGAAGCGGAAGGATGAGGAACAATGAGAGACAAGTCCTAGGTGTTCAGACAGGCACATGTCACTCTAATTTCCAATCAGGAAGATGAATTGACCAAAGGCTAGGGTTGCCCATGGAAACAGTATAGGGCTTGAGGAAATCCCACTGCTTTGTGGCCAGTTCCCATAAACACAAGTTGAACAATGGAACTCAGGGGCAGTAAAATTCACGAAACTGCAGAGTTGAAAATATCTATCACTGAAAAATGTCTTGAGGAAAGTCAGAGAAAAGGATTGGCAAGCAAGGGAGAATGGCAGGAAAGGGATTTGAGGAGGTAGAAAGGACTCGCCATTAAGCACAAGAAAAGGGGCTGAACATTTCCGACATTGCAGTTGGCCAAAAAGGCTGTATGCGTTTTTTTCTGTATATATTCAAGAAAAGGGCATACACTTTTTTAGCCAACCAAACAGGTGGGCACTGGAAATCAATACTACAAAAGATATCACTTCGCATCAGTCAGAAGAGCCATCCTCATAAAGTGTAAACGCCAGAAATGCAGGACAGGGCAAGGAGAGGAGGGAGCCCTGTGAGGCTTATAGTGGAAATGTATATTGCCAACGGCCATTCTGGAGAACTGTATTGTGTTTACTAAAGCATCTAAAAAATGAGCTACAGAGCATAGGGCACTTGCACTCATGGGCGTATATCTTGGGAAAAACAAAAATCGAGAGGACACAGGCACCCCAATGTTTACTGCCTCTCTGTTTAAAAGATCCTCGACTAGGATATAACTTAAATGTCTCTGGAGGGAAAAAATGGATAGAGATGTGGTACTTATGTAGAGTGGAATATTACTCAGCCTGGAAATCAATGAAATATGGCCAGTTGTAACAACTCCGGAGGAGTTACGTATGATCATTCTAAGTGACATAAATATGTAGAAAACACGTGTAAGGCTGCTAAACGGGAAAGGTGGGGAGGGGTGAGGCATCATCCAGGAGGTTGAAATTAGCAAAGATACCATTCCAAATACCAAACTGATAATCAACAAGGCCTACACGGTAACTAAAAGAACTGCACTCAGCACACTCAAGTCACCGGAAAAGAATATCTATGACTGGTAAGAATCTAAAAAAGAAATTATTGATGTCTCTCTGTACGTGAATCAAGTAGATGTACAGCAGCAAGAAACAGAGCTTTGAAAATCAGCTGTAAACAACATAGTAATAAACTGAAAAAAATAAACGACAGAGAGACAGAGAAAACCTCTTACAACTTTTCCTCAGGGACGGTGATGCAACATGGATTGAACACATCTAGACCCACAGCAGGATGAGACATAAGGCTGGAAACTGTTCGCACTAAGAGAAATGTGGGGTTGGGTGAGGAAATGCACACCCTTTAAAGTAATACTACCTGGTACCCATTCAATGGGTCCCAAATCTGCAGGTTCAAGGAATCTTCCTACAGCTAAAACATGCATGGAAAACCCAGAGGACTGTACACCATGTGATCGGGAGATGTGTCTAAAATGCACCTCATTTATCCTCTCCTGGTGCTCCTGTTCATCATTCCAGCCACGTTACTTAGAATCTCCCCACTTAGAGAATCAGCACATTTAAACTTCTGTTTCACACATTTTGCAAATTGTGAGGAGGATGAACGGGAACAGGGGGAAACAATGAGAGAATAGTTGTAGGGGTTTGGACGGGCACATGTCACTCTAATTTCCCATTAAGAATAAGAATTAAAAAAAGGCTCATCCCGCCTCGCCGGAGCCAAAATAGGGCCTGAAGCAATCCTGCAGTTTTGAGGCCAGCTCACAAAAGAGCAACTTAAAAAATGGAGCTCAGGGTCACTGCAATTCACAAACCTGCAGAGTTATAAATGAAAACTAACGTCCAAAAATATGTTGAGGTAAGGCAAAGAAGAGGATCTGAATGCAAGACAGAATTGCAAGAAACAGATTTCAAGAGATAGATTGGACTCGCCTTTAAAGCACATGAAAAGCGGCAGAATTTCGACAATGATGCAGTTGGCCCAAAAGGGAGTATGTGTTATTTCCTGAATATATCCAGGAAAAAACGCATACGCACTTTATGGGCAACCAAGCAAGCAAGCAATGCAAATGTGCACAACAAAGAAGTCTCATTTCCCACCGGTCAAAAGGGCCATCCGAAAAAATTGTAAAAACCAGAAATGCAGGACAGGCCATGGAGAACAGGGAGCCTTTATACGCTGATGGACAGTGTGTGAACTGCCGAGAGCCACTCTGGAGAAGTGTATGGTGGTTCCTAAATCATCTAAAAAACAGAGCGACAGAGCATAGGGCACTTCCAATCACGGGAGTATATCTAGGGAAGTCTAAAAATCAACAAGACACAAGCACACCACAGTTTAGGGCTACTCTGTTTACAAGAACCTCAACTTCAGTACACCTTAAATATCCCAGGAAAGAGAACAATGGATAAAGAAAATGTGGTACTTATGTACAATGGAATATCTCTTCACCATGAAATCAATGTAATAAGGCTAGTAGAAGGATAAAGAGTGGATTGAGGTCCGATAATACTACTTGAAATAAGTCAAACAGAAAAAGAAACATATCATAAGATATCACTTATAGAGGGAGGATAAATATGGCTGCACAAAAAATGAATGACAAAACAGAACAGTGTCTCACATTTAGAAAACACACTTATGTCAGCTTAAGGGGAAAGGAGAGGTGGGGTGATGCATAAAACCAGAGTTTGAAATTAGCACAGATACCGATCAATAAACCAAATAGGTATCAGACAAGATCTACACCTTGCTCAATGAACTGGCCTCAACACACCCTATACACCACAGAGAAATATATCTGAGTAATAAGAATCTTAAAACCCATGTATTGATATATCTCCATAAGGGAATCAAGTGTGCGCAGAGCGGCACAAACACAGCAGTGAAAATGAGCTAAACCCCATTATAGAAATAAATTTTAAAACCAAAACGCAGAAACAATGAAAGAGAGAAAAATTCTTACAAAATTCGCTCAGGGGCTGTGATGCAACCTGGAATGACCACATATAAACCCACAGCTGGATAAGACATAAGGCTGGACACTTGGGGCTGAAAGGATTGGAGAGCTTTGGTGAGCAACTGCCGAAAGTTTAATGCAATACTTCATGCTACTTATTCCAAGGGTCCCAACACTCCAAGTTGAAGGGAATCTTCCTACAGCTAAACCATGCATGGGAAATCCAGCAGATGGTATACCATATGATCGGGAAAGGTTTCTAAAATGCACCTCATTTTCCTCTCCTGGGGCTCCGGATCAACATTCCAGCCACTTTACTAACAACATCTCCACATGGAGAGTCAATGCCTTAAAGTTCCGGTATCGCACAGTCTGCAGTTAGTGCGGAGGATGAATGGGAATAGGGGGAACCAGTGAGAAAATAGCTGTAGCGGTTTCAATGGGCACATGTCACTCTAATTTCACATCAGGAAGAAGAATTAACCAAAGGCAGAGCAAGGCGCCCCAGAAGAAGAATAGGGCCTGAAGAAATCCTGTGGATATGAGGCAAGATCACAAAAATAAGAGCTGAAAAATGGAGCTAAGGGCCACTGCAATTGAAAAACCTGCAGAGTTATAAAGGCCAACTATTTTCCAAACGTATATTGAGGTAAGGCTATGAAGAGGAACTGAGAGCAAGGCAGAACTGCAGGAAACCGATTTCAGGAGGTAGACTGGAATTGCACTGAAAACATATGAAAAGACTCAGAACGTCGACAATGATGCACTTGGCCAAAAAGGGCGTATGCGTTCTTTCCTGAATATATTCAGGAAGAAACGCATACGCCCTTTCTGGCCAACCAAGCAAGCTCGCAAAGGAAATCTGCACTACAATGAAGTCTCACTGCCCCCCGGTCAAAGGGCCTTCTGAAAAAAGTGTAAAATCCAGAAAGGCAGGACAGGCCATGGAGAACTGGGAGCCTTGTTATGCTGATGGGCGAGATGAAAATGGCCAACAGCCACTCTGGAGAAGTGTATGGTGTTTCCTGAAACATCCAAAAAACAAAGCAACAGAGCCTAGGGCACTTCCACTTATGGTCCTATAGCTTAGGGAAATTAAAATCAAAAAGACACAGCCACCCCAAAGTTTGGGATGGCTCTGTTTACAAGAACCTCGTTTACAGTACAAGTTAAATATCGCAAAAAGCGAAAAATGGATAAAGAAGTTGTGGTACTTACGTACAATGCAATATCACTCAGCAATGAAATCTATGTCATCAGGCCCGTAGCAGCATAATGAGTGGATTCAGGTACGATGATTCTAAGTGAAATTAGTCACACAGAAAAAGAAACATCATAAGATATCACTACTACACGGAATGTAAACTTGGCTACACAGGAACTGAATTACAAAACAGAACAGGGTCAAAAATGTAGAAAACCAACTTATGCTTGCTTAAGGGGAAAGCCGATATGGGGTGCTGCATGAAACCAGAGATTAAAATTGGCACAGATACCGTTCCATAAGCCAAAAATATAATAGACAAAAGGTACCCCTTGCTCAACGAAGTGGACTCAACACCCTATATTAAACGCCTAGGAATATACCTGACTAGTAAGAATCTACCTGACTAGTAAGAATCTTAAAACCTATAGATTTATATGTCTCCGAAAGAGAATCAAGCGTGTGTACAGTGGCATAAACGCAGCAGTGATAGGATTGGTGAGGTTCGGTGAGCAAATGCAGACCCTTTGAAGTCATATTGCATGGTACCCATTCCATGGGTCTCAACTCTCCAGGTTTAAGGGATTCTTCCTTCAGCTAAAACATGCATGTGGAACCCAGAGTATGATCCACCGTGTGATCGGGAAACGTGTTCAAATGTGTCTCAGTTTTCGTCCCCTGGTACTCGGGTGCAACATTCCAGACGCTTTACTAACACTCTCCCCACTTGGAGAGTCAGTGCCTTTAACCTCCTGTATGGCTCAATTTGCAATTTCTGTGGAAAATGAACAGGAATAGGGAGAACAAATGAGAGATTAGGTGGAGGTGTCTGGACGGGCAAATTTAACTCTCATTTCCCACCAGGAAGAGGAATTAACCAAAGGCTCAGCGTGCCATGCCGGAACCACACTAGGACCAGAAGCAATCCTGCGGTGTTGCGGCCAGCTCACAAGAAAGCGAGTTGAAGAAAGGAGCTCAGGGGCACTGTAATTCACAAACCTGCAGAGTTATAAATGACAGCTATCTTCCAAAAATATATTGAATTAGGATGCCAAGAGGAGTTGAAAGGGGGGCAGAATTGCAGGAAACCGATTTCAGGAGGTAGACTGGAATTGCATGTAAAGCATAGGAAAAGAGGCAGAACGTCCACAATGATGCACTTGGCCAAAAAGGGCGTATGCGTTTTTTCCTGAATATATTCAGGAAAAATATATTCAGGAAATATATATTTCCTGAATATATTCAGGAAAAAACGCATACGCCCTTTTTGGCCAACCAAGCAAGCTTGCAAAGGAAATCTGCACTACAATGAAGTCTCACTGCCCCCCGGTCAAAAGGGCCATCTGAAAAAAGTGTAAAATCCAGAAAGGCAGGACAGGCCATGGAGAACTGGGAGCCTAGTTATGCTGATGGGCGGGATGTAAATTGCCAGCAGCCACTCTGGAGAAGTGTATGGTGTTTCCTGAAACATCCAAAAAACAAAGCAACAGAGCCTAGGGCACTTCCACTTATGGTCCTATAGCTTAGGGAAATTAAAATCAAAAAGACACAGCCACCCCAAAGTTTGGGACGGCTCTGTTTACAAGAACCTCGTTTACGGTACAAGTTCAATATCACAGAAAGCGAAAAATGGATAAAGAAATTGTGGTACTTACGTACAATGCAATATCACTCAGCAATGAAATCTATGTCATCAGGCCCGTAGCAGCATAATGAGTGGATTCAGGTACGATGATTCTAAGTGAAATTAGTCACACAGAAAAAGAAACATCATAAGATATCACTAATACACGGAATATAAACTTGGCTACACAAGAACTGAATTACAAAACAGAACAGGGTGTCAAATGTAGAAAACCAACTTATGCTTGCTTAAGGGGACGGGTGAGTTGGGGTGCTGCATAAAACCAGAGATTGAAATGAGCACAGATACCGTTCCATAAGCCAAATATGTAATAGACAAGAGCTACTCCTTGCTCAACGAAGTGGACTCAACACCCCATATTAAACGCCTAAGAATATACCTGACTAGTAAGAATCTACCTTACTAATAAGAATCTTAAAACCTATGGATTTATATGTCTCCGAAAGATAATCAAGTGTGTGTACAGCGGCATAAACGCAGCAGTGATAGGATTGGTGAGGTTCGGTGAGCAAATGCAGACCCTTTGAAGTCATATTGCATGGTACCCATTCCATGGGTCTCAACTCTCCATGTTTAAGGGATTCTTCCTTCAGCTAAAACATGCATGTGGAACCCAGAGTATGATCCACCATGTGGTCGGAAAACGTGTTCAAATGTGTCTCAGTTTTCGTCCCCTGGTACTCGGGTGCAACATTCCAGACGCTTTACTAACACTCTCCCCACTTGGAGAGTCAGTGCCTTTAACCTCCTGTTTGGCCCAGTTAGCAATTTCTGCGGAAGATGAACAGGAATAGGGAGAACCAATGAGAGATTAGGTGGAGGTGTCCGGACGGGCCAATTTAACTCTCATTTCCCACCAGGAAGAGGAATTAACCAAAGGCTCAGCATGCCGTGCCGGAACCAAACTAGGGCCTGAAGCAATCCTGCGGTGTTGCGGCCAGCTCACAAGAAAGCGAGTTGAAGAAAGGAGCTCAGGGGCACTGTAATTCACAAACCTGCAGAGTTATAAATGACAGCTATCTTCCAAAAATATATTGAATTAGGATGCCAAGAGGAGTGGAAAGCAGGGCAGAATTGCAGGAAACCGATTTCAGGAGGTAGACTGGAATTGCATGTAAAGCATAGGAAAAGAGGCAGAACGCCCACAATGATGCACTTGGCCAAAAAGGGCGTATGCGTTTTTTCCTGAATATATTCAGGAAAAAACGCATACGCCCTTTTTGGCCAACCAAGCAAGCTTGCAAAGGAAATCTGCACTACAATGAAGTCTCACTGCCCCCCGGTCAAAAGGGCCATCTGAAAAAAGTGTAAAATCCAGAAAGGCAGGACAGGCCATGGAGAACTGGGAGCCTAGTTATGCTGATGGGCGGGATGTAAATTGCCAGCAGCCACTCTGGAGAAGTGTATGGTGTTTCCTGAAACATCCAAAAAACAAAGCAACAGAGCCTAGGGCACTTCCACTTATGGTCCTATAGCTTAGGGAAATTAAAATCAAAAAGACACAGCCACCCCAAAGTTTGGGACGGCTCTGTTTACAAGAACCTCGTTTACGGTACAAGTTCAATATCACAGAAAGCGAAAAATGGATAAAGAAATTGTGGTACTTACGTACAATGCAATATCACTCAGCAATGAAATCTATGTCATCAGGCCCGTAGCAGCATAATGAGTGGATTCAGGTACGATGATTCTAAGTGAAATTAGTCACACAGAAAAAGAAACATCATAAGTTATCACTAATACACGGAATGTAAACTTGGCTACACAAGAACTGAATTACAAAACCGAACAGGGTGTCAAATGTAGAAAACCAACTTATGCTTGCTTAAGGGGACGGGTGAGTTGGGGTGCTGCATAAAACCAGAGATTGAAATGAGCACAGATACCGTTCCATAAGCCAAATATGTAATAGACAAGAGCTACTCCTTGCTCAACGAAGTGGACTCAACACCCCATATTAAACGCCTAAGAATATACCTGACTAGTAAGAATCTACCTGACTAGTAAGAATCTTAAAACCTATGGATTTATATGTCTCCGAAAGAGAATCAAGTGTGTGTACAGCGGCATAAACGCAGCAGTGATAGGATTGCTGAGGTTCGGTGAGCAAATGCAGACCCTTTGAAGTCATATTGCATGGTACCCATTCCATGGGTCTCAACTCTCCATGTTTAAGGGATTCTTCCTTCAGCTAAAACATGCATGTGGAACCCAGAGTATGATCCACCATGTGGTCGGAAAACGTGTTCAAATGTGTCTCAGTTTTGGTCCCCTGGTACTCGGGTGCAACATTCCAGACGCTTTACTAACACTCTCCCCACTTGGAGAGTCAGTGCCTTTAACCTCCTGTTTGGCCCAGTTAGCAATTTCTGCGGAAGATGAACAGGAATAGGGAGAACCAATGAGAGATTAGGTGGAGGTGTCCGGACGGGCCAATTTAACTCTCATTTCCCACCAGGAAGAGGAATTAACCAAAGGCTCAGCATGCCGTGCCGGAACCAAACTAGGGCCTGAAGCAATCCTGCGGTGTTGCGGCCAGCTCACAAGAAAGCGAGTTGAAGAAAGGAGCTCAGGGGCACTGTAATTCACAAACCTGCAGAGTTATAAATGACAGCTATCTTCCAAAAATATATTGAATTAGGATGCCAAGAGGAGTTGAAAGCAGGGCAGAATTGCAGGAAACCGATTTCAGGAGGTAGACTGGAATTGCATGTAAAGCATAGGAAAAGAGGCAGAACGTCCACAATGATGCACTTGGCCAAAAAGGGCGTATGCGTTTTTTCCTGAATATATTCAGGAAAAAACGCATACGCCCTTTTTGGCCAACCAAGCAAGCTTGCAAAGGAAATCTGCACTACAATGAAGTCTCACTTCCCCCCGGTCAAAAGGGCCATCTGAAAAAAGTGTAAAATCCAGAAAGGCAGGACAGGCCATGGAGAACTGGGAGCCTAGTTATGCTGATGGGCGGGATGTAAATTGCCAGCAGCCACTCTGGAGAAGTGTATGGTGTTTCCTGAAACATCCAAAAAACAAAGCAACAGAGCCTAGGGCACTTCCACTTATGGTCCTATAGCTTAGGGAAATTAAAATCAAAAAGACACAGCCACCCCAAAGTTTGGGACGGCTCTGTTTACAAGAACCTCGTTTACGGTACAAGTTCAATATCACAGAAAGCGAAAAATGGATAAAGAAACTGTGGTACTTACGTACAATGCAATATCACTCAGCAATGAAATCTATGTCATCAGGCCCGTAGCAGCATAATGAGTGGATTCAGGTACGATGATTCTAAGTGAAATTAGTCACACAGAAAAAGAAACATCATAAGATATCACTAATACACGGAATGTAAACTTGGCTACACAAGAACTGAATTACAAAACAGAACAGGGTGTCAAATGTAGAAAACCAACTTATGCTTGCTTAAGGGGACGGGTGAGTTGGGGTGCTGCATAAAACCAGAGATTGAAATGAGCACAGATACCGTTCCATAAGCCAAATATGTAATAGACAAGAGCTACTCCTTGCTCAACGAAGTGGACTCAACACCCCATATTAAACGCCTAAGAATATACCTGACTAGTAAGAATCTACCTGACTAGTAAGAATCTTAAAACCTATGGATTTATATGTCTCCGAAAGAGAATCAAGCGTGTGTACAGCGGCATAAACGCAGCAGTGATAGGATTGCTGAGGTTCGGTGAGCAAATGCAGACCCTTTGAAGTCATATTGCATGGTACCCATTCCATGGGTCTCAACTCTCCAGGTTTAATGGATTCTTCCTTCAGCTAAAACATGCATGTGGAACCCAGAGTATGATCCACCGTGTGATCGGGAAACGTGTTCAAATGTGTTTCAGTTTTCGTCCCCTGGTACTCGGGTGCAACATTCCAGACGCTTTACTAACACTCTCCCCACTTGGAGAGTCAGCGCCTTTAACCTCCTGTTTGGCCCAGTTTGCAATTTCTGTGGAAAATGAACAGGAATAGGGAGAACCAATGAGAGACTAGGTGGAGGTGTCCGGACGGGCAAATTTAACTCTCATTTCCCACCAGGAAGAGGAATTAACCAAAGGCTCAGCATGCCGTGCCGGAATCAAACTAGGGCCTAAAGCAATCCTGCGGTGTTGGGGCCAGCTCACAAGAAAGCGAGTTGAAGAAAGGAGCTCAGGGGCACTGTAATTCACAAACCTGCAGAGTTATAAATGACAGCTATCTTCCAAAAATATATTGAAGTAAGGCTGCCAAGAGGAGTTGAAAGCGGGGCAGCATTGCAGGAAACCGATTTCAGGAGGTAGACTGGAATTGCATGTAAAGCATAGGAAAAGAGGCAGAACGTCCACAATGATACACTTGGCCAAAAAGGGCGTATGTGTTTTTTCCTGAATATATTCAGGGAAAAACGCATACGCCCTTTTTGGCCAACCAAGCAAGCTTGCAAAGGAAATCTGCACTACAATGAAGTCTCACTGCCCCCCGGTCAAAAGGGCCATCTGAAAAAAGTGTAAAATCCAGAAAGGCAGGACAGGCCATTGAGAACTGGGAGCCTTGTTATGCTGATGGGCGGGATGTAAATTGCCAGCAGCCACTCTGGAGAAGTGTATGGTGTTTCCTGAAACATCCAAAAAACAAAGCAACAGAGCCTAGGGCACTTCCACTTATGGTCCTATAGCTTAGGGAAATTAAAATCAAAAAGACACAGCCACCCCAAAGTTTGGGACGGCTCTGTTTACAAGAACCTCGTTTATGGTACAAGTTCAATATCACAGAAAGCGAAAAATGGATAAAGAAGTTGTGGTACTTACGTACAATGCAATATCACTCAGCAATGAAATCTATGTCATCAGGCCCGTAGCAGCATAATGAGTGGATTCAGGTACGATGATTCTAAGTGAAATTAGTCACACAGAAAAAGAAACATCATAAGATATCACTAATACATGGAATGTAAACTTGGCTACACAAGAACTGAATTACAAAACAGAACAGGGTGTCAAATGTAGAAAACCAACTTATGCTTGCTTAAGGGGACGGGTGAGTTGGGGTGCTGCATAAAACCAGAGATTGAAATGAGCACAGATACAGTTCCATAAGCCAAATATGTAATAGACAAGAGCTACTCCTTGCTCAACGAAGTGGACTCAACACCCCATATTAAACGCCTAAGAATATACCTGACTAGTAAGAATCTACCTGACTAGTAAGAATCTTAAAACCTATGGATTTATATGTCTCCGAAAGAGAATCAAGCGTGTGTACAGCGGCATAAACGCAGCAGTGATAGGATTGGTGAGGTTCGGTGAGCAAATGCAGACCCTTTGAAGTCATATTGCATGGTACCCATTCCATGGGTCTCAACTCTCCATGTTTAAGGGATTCTTCCTTCAGCTAAAACATGCATGTGGAACCCAGAGTATGATCCACCGTGTGATCGGAAAACGTGTTCAAATGTGTCTCAATTTTCGTTTCCTGGTACTCGGGTGCAACATTCCAGACGCTTTACTAACACTCTCCCCACTTGGAGAGTCAGTACCTTTAACCTCCTGTTTGGCCCAGTTTGCAATTTCTGTGGAAAATGAACAGGAATAGGGAGAACCAATGAGAGACTAGGTGGAGGTGTCCAGACGGGCAAATTTAACTCTCATTTCCCACCAGGAAGAGGAATTAACCAAAGGCTCAGCATGCCGTGCCGGAATCAAACTAGGGCCTGAAGCAATCCTGCGGTGTTGCGGCCAGCTCACAAGAAAGCGAGTTGAAGAAAGGAGCTCAGGGGCACTGTAATTCACAAACCTGCAGAGTTATAAATGACAGCTATCTTCCAAAAATATATTGAAGTAAGGCTGCCAAGAGGAGTTGAAAGCGGGGCAGAATTGCAGGAAACCGATTTCAGGAGGTAGACTGGAATTGCATGTAAAGCATAGGAAAAGAGGCAGAACGTCCACAATGATGCACTTGGCCAAAAAGGGCGTATGCGTTTTTTCCTGAATATATTCAGGAAAAAACGCATACGCCCTTTTTGGCCAACCAAGCAAGCTTGCAAAGGAAATCTGCACTACAATGAAGTCTCACTGCCCCCCGGTCAAAAGGGCCATCTGAAAAAAGTGTAAAATCCAGAAAGGCAGGACAGGCCATGGAGAACTGGGAGCCTAGTTATGCTGATGGGCGGGATGTAAATTGCCAGCAGCCACTCTGGAGAAGTGTATGGTGTTTCCTGAAACATCCAAAAAACAAAGCAACAGAGCCTAGGGCACTTCCACTTATGGTCCTATAGCTTAGGGAAATTAAAATCAAAAAGACACAGCCACCCCAAAGTTTGGGACGGCTCTGTTTACAAGAACCTCGTTTACGGTACAAGTTCAATATCACAGAAAGCGAAAAATGGATAAAGAAACTGTGGTACTTACGTACAATGCAATATCACTCAGCAATGAAATCTATGTCATCAGGCCCGTAGCAGCATAATGAGTGGATTCAGGTACGATGATTCTAAGTGAAATTAGTCACACAGAAAAAGAAACATCATAAGATATCACTAATACACGGAATGTAAACTTGGCTACACAAGAACTGAATTACAAAACAGAACAGGGTGTCAAATGTAGAAAACCAACTTATGCTTGCTTAAGGGGACGGGTGAGTTGGGGTGCTGCATAAAACCAGAGATTGAAATGAGCACAGATACCGTTCCATAAGCCAAATATGTAATAGACAAGAGCTACTCCTTGCTCAACGAAGTGGACTCAACACCCCATATTAAACGCCTAAGAATATACCTGACTAGTAAGAATCTACCTGACTAGTAAGAATCTTAAAACCTATGGATTTATATGTCTCCGAAAGAGAATCAAGCGTGTGTACAGCGGCATAAACGCAGCAGTGATAGGATTGCTGAGGTTCGGTGAGCAAATGCAGACCCTTTGAAGTCATATTGCATGGTACCCATTCCATGGGTCTCAACTCTCCAGGTTTAATGGATTCTTCCTTCAGCTAAAACATGCATGTGGAACCCAGAGTATGATCCACCGTGTGATCGGGAAACGTGTTCAAATGTGTTTCAGTTTTCGTCCCCTGGTACTCGGGTGCAACATTCCAGACGCTTTACTAACACTCTCCCCACTTGGAGAGTCAGCGCCTTTAACCTCCTGTTTGGCCCAGTTTGCAATTTCTGTGGAAAATGAACAGGAATAGGGAGAACCAATGAGAGACTAGGTGGAGGTGTCCGGACGGGCAAATTTAACTCTCATTTCCCACCAGGAAGAGGAATTAACCAAAGGCTCAGCATGCCGTGCCGGAATCAAACTAGGGCCTAAAGCAATCCTGCGGTGTTGGGGCCAGCTCACAAGAAAGCGAGTTGAAGAAAGGAGCTCAGGGGCACTGTAATTCACAAACCTGCAGAGTTATAAATGACAGCTATCTTCCAAAAATATATTGAAGTAAGGCTGCCAAGAGGAGTTGAAAGCGGGGCAGCATTGCAGGAAACCGATTTCAGGAGGTAGACTGGAATTGCATGTAAAGCATAGGAAAAGAGGCAGAACGTCCACAATGATACACTTGGCCAAAAAGGGCGTATGTGTTTTTTCCTGAATATATTCAGGGAAAAACGCATACGCCCTTTTTGGCCAACCAAGCAAGCTTGCAAAGGAAATCTGCACTACAATGAAGTCTCACTGCCCCCCCGGTCAAAAGGGCCATCTGAAAAAAGTGTAAAATCCAGAAAGGCAGGACAGGCCATTGAGAACTGGGAGCCTTGTTATGCTGATGGGCGGGATGTAAATTGCCAGCAGCCACTCTGGAGAAGTGTATGGTGTTTCCTGAAACATCCAAAAAACAAAGCAACAGAGCCTAGGGCACTTCCACTTATGGTCCTATAGCTTAGGGAAATTAAAATCAAAAAGACACAGCCACCCCAAAGTTTGGGACGGCTCTGTTTACAAGAACCTCGTTTATGGTACAAGTTCAATATCACAGAAAGCGAAAAATGGATAAAGAAGTTGTGGTACTTACGTACAATGCAATATCACTCAGCAATGAAATCTATGTCATCAGGCCCGTAGCAGCATAATGAGTGGATTCAGGTACGATGATTCTAAGTGAAATTAGTCACACAGAAAAAGAAACATCATAAGATATCACTAATACATGGAATGTAAACTTGGCTACACAAGAACTGAATTACAAAACAGAACAGGGTGTCAAATGTAGAAAACCAACTTATGCTTGCTTAAGGGGACGGGTGAGTTGGGGTGCTGCATAAAACCAGAGATTGAAATGAGCACAGATACAGTTCCATAAGCCAAATATGTAATAGACAAGAGCTACTCCTTGCTCAACGAAGTGGACTCAACACCCCATATTAAACGCCTAAGAATATACCTGACTAGTAAGAATCTACCTGACTAGTAAGAATCTTAAAACCTATGGATTTATATGTCTCCGAAAGAGAATCAAGCGTGTGTACAGCGGCATAAACGCAGCAGTGATAGGATTGGTGAGGTTCGGTGAGCAAATGCAGACCCTTTGAAGTCATATTGCATGGTACCCATTCCATGGGTCTCAACTCTCCATGTTTAAGGGATTCTTCCTTCAGCTAAAACATGCATGTGGAACCCAGAGTATGATCCACCGTGTGATCGGAAAACGTGTTCAAATGTGTCTCAATTTTCGTTTCCTGGTACTCGGGTGCAACATTCCAGACGCTTTACTAACACTCTCCCCACTTGGAGAGTCAGTGCCTTTAACCTCCTGTTTGGCCCAGTTTGCAATTTCTGTGGAAAATGAACAGGAATAGGGAGAACCAATGAGAGACTAGGTGGAGGTGTCCAGACGGGCAAATTTAACTCTCATTTCCCACCAGGAAGAGGAATTAACCAAAGGCTCAGCATGCCGTGCCGGAATCAAACTAGGGCCTGAAGCAATCCTGCGGTGTTGCGGCCAGCTCACAAGAAAGCGAGTTGAAGAAAGGAGCTCAGGGGCACTGTAATTCACAAACCTGCAGAGTTATAAATGACAGCTATCTTCCAAAAATATATTGAAGTAAGGCTGCCAAGAGGAGTTGAAAGCGGGGCAGAATTGCAGGAAACCGATTTCAGGAGGTAGACTGGAATTGCATGTAAAGCATAGGAAAAGAGGCAGAACGTCCACAATGATACACTTGGCCAAAAAGGGCGTATGTGTTTTTTCCTGAATATATTCAGGGAAAAACGCATACGCCCTTTTTGGCCAACCAAGCAAGCTTGCAAAGGAAATCTGCACTACAATGAAGTCTCACTGCCCCCCGGTCAAAAGGGCCATCTGAAAAAAGTGTAAAATCCAGAAAGGCAGGACAGGCCATTGAGAACTGGGAGCCTTGTTATGCTGATGGGCGGGATGTAAATTGCCAGCAGCCACTCTGGAGAAGTGTATGGTGTTTCCTGAAACATCCAAAAAACAAAGCAACAGAGCCTAGGGCACTTCCACTTATGGTCCCATAGCTTAGGGAAATTAAAATCAAAAAGACACAGCCACCCCAAAGTTTGGGACGGCTCTGTTTACAAGAACCTCGTTTATGGTACAAGTTCAATATCACAGAAAGCGAAAAATGGATAAAGAAGTTGTGGTACTTACGTACAATGCAATATCACTCAGCAATGAAATCTATGTCATCAGGCCCGTAGCAGCATAATGAGTGGATTCAGGTACGATGATTCTAAGTGAAATTAGTCACACAGAAAAAGAAACATCATAAGATATCACTAATACATGGAATGTAAACTTGGCTACACAAGAACTGAATTACAAAACAGAACAGGGTGTCAAATGTAGAAAACCAACTTATGCTTGCTTAAGGGGACGGGTGAGTTGGGGTGCTGCATAAAACCAGAGATTGAAATGAGCACAGATACCGTTCCATAAGCCAAATATGTAATAGACAAGAGCTACTCCTTGCTCAACGAAGTGGACTCAACACCCCATATTAAACGCCTAAGAATATACCTGACTAGTAAGAATCTACCTGACTAGTAAGAATCTTAAAACCTATGGATTTATATGTCTCCGAAAGAGAATCAAGCGTGTGTACAGCGGCATAAACGCAGCAGTGATAGGATTGGTGAGGTTCGGTGAGCAAATGCAGACCCTTTGAAGTCATATTGCATGGTACCCATTCCATGGGTCTCAACTCTCCATGTTTAAGGGATTCTTCCTTCAGCTAAAACATGCATGTGGAACCCAGAGTATGATCCACCGTGTGATCGGAAAACGTGTTCAAATGTGTCTCAATTTTCGTTTCCTGGTACTCGGGTGCAACATTCCAGACGCTTTACTAACACTCTCCCCACTTGGAGAGTCAGTGCCTTTAACCTCCTGTTTGGCCCAGTTTGCAATTTCTGTGGAAAATGAACAGGAATAGGGAGAACCAATGAGAGACTAGGTGGAGGTGTCCAGACGGGCAAATTTAACTCTCATTTCCAACCAGGAAGAGGAATTAACCAAAGGCTCAGCGTGCCATGCCGGAACCACACTAGGACCAGAAGCAATCCTGCGGTGTTGCGGCCAGCTCACAAGAAAGCGAGTTGAAGAAAGGAGCTCAGGGGCACTGTAATTCACAAACCTGCAGAGTTATAAAGGACAGCTATCTTCCAAAAATATATTGAAGTAAGGCTGCCAAGAGGAGTTGAAAGGGGGGCAGAATTGCAGGAAACCGATTTCAGGAGGTAGACTGGAATTGCATGTAAAGCATAGGAAAAGAGGCAGAACGTCCACAATGATGCACTTGGCCAAAAAGGGCGTATGCGTTTTTTCCTGAATATATTCAGGAAAAAACGCATACGCCCTTTTTGGCCAACCAAGCAAGCTTGCAAAGGAAATCTGCACTACAATGAAGTCTCACTGCCCCCCGGTCAAAAGGGCCATCTGAAAAAAGTGTAAAATCCAGAAAGGCAGGACAGGCCATGGAGAACTGGGAGCCTAGTTATGCTGATGGGCGGGATGTAAATTGCCAGCAGCCACTCTGGAGAAGTGTATGGTGTTTCCTGAAACATCCAAAAAACAAAGCAACAGAGCCTAGGGCACTTCCACTTATTGTCCTATAGCTTAGGGAAATTAAAATCAAAAAGACACAGCCACCCCAAAGTTTGGGACGGCTCTGTTTACAAGAACCTCGTTTACGGTACAAGTACAATATCACAGAAAGCGAAAAATGGATAAAGAAATTGTGGTACTTACGTACAATGCAATATCACTCAGCAATGAAATCTATGTCAACAGGCCCGTAGCAGCATAATGAGTGGATTCAGGTACGATGATTCTAAGTGAAATTAGTCACACAGAAAAAGAAACATCATAAGATATCACTAATACACGGAATGTAAACTTGGCTACACAAGAACTGAATTACAAAACAGAACAGGGTGTCAAATGTAGAAAACCAACTTATGCTTGCTTAAGGGGACGGGTGAGTTGGGGTGCTGCATAAAACCAGAGATTGAAATTAGCACAGATACCGTTCCATAAGCCAAATATGTAATAGACAAGAGCTACTCCTTGCTCAACGAAGTGGACTCAACACCCCATATTAAACGCCTAAGAATATACCTGACTAGTAAGAATCTTAAAACCTATGGATTTATATGTCTCCGAAAGAGAATCAAGCGTGTGTACAGCGGCATAAACGCAGCAGTGATAGGATTGCTGAGGTTCGGTGAGCAAATGCAGACCCTTTGAAGTCATATTGCATGGTACCCATTCCATGGGTCTCAACTCTCCAGGTTTAATGGATTCTTCCTTCAGCTAAAACATGCATGTGGAACCCAGAGTATGATCCACCGTGTGATCGGGAAACGTGTACAAATGTGTCTCAGTTTTGGTCCCCTGGTACTCGGGTGCAACATTCCAGACGCTTTACTAACACTCTCCCCACTTGGAGAGTCAGTGCCTTTAACCTCCTGTTTGGCCCAGTTTGCAATTTCTGTGGAAAATGAACAGGAATAGGGAGAACCAATGAGAGACTAGGTGGAGGTGTCCGGACGGGCAAATTTAACTCTCATTTCCCACCAGGAAGAGGAATTAACCAAAGGCTCAGCATGCCGTGCCGGAACCAAACTAGGGCCTGAAGCAATCCTGCGGTGTTGCGGCCAGCTCACAAGAAAGCGAGTTGAAGAAAGGAGCTCAGGGGCACTGTAATTCACAAACCTGCAGAGTTATAAATGACAGCTATCTTCCAAAAATATATTGAAGTAAGGCTGCCAAGAGGAGTTGAAAGCGGGGCAGAATTGCAGGAAACCGATTTCTGGAGGTGCACTGGAATTGCATGTAAAGCATAGGAAAAGAGGCAGAACGTCCACAATGATGCACTTGGCCAAAAAGGGCGTATGCGTTTTTTCCTGAATATATTCAGGAAAAAACGCATACGCCCTTTTTGGCCAACCAAGCAAGCTTGCAAAGGAAATCTGCACTACAATGAAGTCTCACTGCCCCCCGGTCAAAAGGGCCATCTGAAAAAAGTGTAAAATCCAGAAAGGCAGGACAGGCCATGGAGAACTGGGAGCCTTGTTATGCTGATGGGCGGGATGTAAATTGCCAGCAGCCACTCTGGAGAAGTGTATGGTGTTTCCTGAAACATCCAAAAAACAAAGCAACAGAGCCTAGGGCACTTCCACTTATGGTCCTATAGCTTAGGGAAATTAAAATCAAAAAGACACAGCCACCCCAAAGTTTGGGACGGCTCTGTTTACAAGAACCTCGTTTACCGAACAAGTTCAATATCACAGAAAGCGAAAAATGGATAAAGAAGTTGTGGTACTTATGTACAATGCAATATCACTCAGCAATGAAATCTATGTCATCAGGCCCGTAGCAGCATAATGAGTGGATTCAGGTACGATGATTCTAAGTGAAATTAGTCACACAGAAAAAGAAACATCATAAGATATCACTAATACACGGAATGTAAACTTGGCTACACAAGAACTGAATTACAAAACAGAACAGGGTGTCAAATGTAGAAAACCAACTTATGCTTGCTTAAGGGGACGGGTGAGTTGGGGTGCTGCATAAAACCAGAGACTGAAATTAGCAGAGATACCATTCCATAAGCCAAATATGTAATAGACAAGAGCTACTCCTTGCTCAACGAAGTGGACTCAACACCCCATATTAAAAGCCTAAGAATATACCTGACTAGTAAGAATCTACCTGACTAGTAAGAATCTTAAAACCTATGGATTTATATGTCTCCGAAAGAGAATCAGGCGTTTGTACAGTGGCATAAACGCAGCAGTGATAGGATTGCTGAGGTTCGGAGAGCAAATGCAGACCCTTTGAAGTCATATTGCATGGTACCCATTCCATGGGTCTCAACTCTCCCTGTTTAAGGGATTCTTCCTTCAGCTAAAACATGCATGTGGAACCCAGAGTATGATCCACCGTGTGATCGGAAAACGTGTTCAAATGTGTCTCAATTTTCGTTTCCTGGTACTCGGGTGCAACATTCCAGACGCTTTACTAACACTCTCCCCACTTGGAGAGTCAGTGCCTTTAACCTCCTGTTTGGCCCAGTTTGCAATTTCTGTGGAAAATGAACAGGAATAGGGAGAACCAATGAGAGACTAGGTGGAGGTGTCCAGACGGGCAAATTTAACTCTCATTTCCAACCAGGAAGAGGAATTAACCAAAGGCTCAGCGTGCCATGCCGGAACCACACTAGGACCAGAAGCAATCCTGCGGTGTTGCGGCCAGCTCACAAGAAAGCGAGTTGAAGAAAGGAGCTCAGGGGCACTGTAATTCACAAACCTGCAGAGTTATAAAGGACAGCTATCTTCCAAAAATATATTGAAGTAAGGCTGCCAAGAGGAGTTGAAAGGGGGGCAGAATTGCAGGAAACCGATTTCAGGAGGTAGACTGGAATTGCATGTAAAGCATAGGAAAAGAGGCAGAACGTCCACAATGATGCACTTGGCCAAAAAGGGCGTATGCGTTTTTTCCTGAATATATTCAGGAAAAAACCATACGCCCTTTTTGGCCAACCAAGCAAGCTTGCAAAGGAAATCTGCACTACAATGAAGTCTCACTGGCCCCCGGTCAAAAGGGCCATCTGAAAAAAGTGTAAAATCCAGAAAGGCAGGACAGGCCATGGAGAACTGGGAGCCTAGTTATGCTGATGGGCGGGATGTAAATTGCCAGCAGCCACTCTGGAGAAGTGTATGGTGTTTCCTGAAACATCCAAAAAACAAAGCAACAGAGCCTAGGGCACTTCCACTTATTGTCCTATAGCTTAGGGAAATTAAAATCAAAAAGACACAGCCACCCCAAAGTTTGGGACGGCTCTGTTTACAAGAACCTCGTTTACGGTAGAAGTTCAATATCACAGAAAGCGAAAAATGGATAAAGAAATTGTGGTACTTACGTACAATGCAATATCACTCAGCAATGAAATCTATGTCAACAGGCCCGTAGCAGCATAATGAGTGGATTCAGGTACGATGATTCTAAGTGAAATTAGTCACACAGAAAAAGAAACATCATAAGATATCACTAATACACGGAATGTAAACTTGGCTACACAAGAACTGAATTACAAAACAGAACAGGGTGTCAAATGTAGAAAACCAACTTATGCTTGCTTAAGGGGACGGGTGAGTTGGGGTGCTGCATAAAACCAGAGATTGAAATGAGCACAGATACCGTTCCATAAGCCAAATATGTAATAGACAAGAGCTACTCCTTGCTCAATGAAGTGGACTCAACACTCCATATTAAACGCCTAAGAATCTACCTGACTAGTAAGAATCATAAAACCTATGGATTTATATGTCTCCGAAAGAGAATCAAGCGTGTGTACAGCAGCATAAACGCAGCAGTGATAGGATTGCTGAGGTTCGGTGAGCAAATGCAGACCCTTTGAAGTCATATTGCATGGTACCCATTCCATGGGTCTCAACTCTCCAGGTTTAATGGATTCTTCCTTCAGCTAAAACATGCATGTGGAACCCAGAGTATGATCCACCGTGTGATCGGGAAACGTGTTCAAATCTGTCTCAGTTTTCCTCCCCTGGTACTCGGGTGCAACATTCCAGACGCTTTACTAACACTCTCCCCACTTGGAGAGTCAGTGCCTTTAACCTCCTGTTTGGCCCAGTTTGCAATTTCTGTGGAAAATGAACAGGAATAGGGAGAACCAATGAGAGACTAGGTGGAGGTGTCCGGACGGGCAAATTTAACTCTCATTTCCCACCAGGAAGAGGAATTAACCAAAGGCTCAGCATGCCGTGCCGGAACCAAACTAGGGCCTGAAGCAATCCTGCGGTGTTGCGGCCAGCTCACAAGAAAGCGAGTTGAAGAAAGGAGCTCAGGGGCACTGTAATTCACAAACATGCAGAGTTATAAAGGACAGCTATCTTCCAAAAATATATTGAAGTAAGGCTGCCAAGAGGAGTTGAAAGCGGGGCAGAATTGCAGGAAACCATTTTCAGGAGGTAGACTGGAATTGCATGTAAAGCATAGGAAAAGAGGCAGAACGTCCACAATGATACACTTGGCCAAAAAGGGCGTATGCGTTTTTTCCTGAATATATTCAGGGAAAAACGCATACGCCCTTTTTGGCCAACCAAGCAAGCTTGCAAAGGAAATCTGCACTACAATGAAGTCTCACTGCCCCCCGGTCAAAAGGGCCATCTGAAAAAAGTGTAAAATCCAGAAAGGCAGGACAGGCCATGGAGAACTGGGAGCCTTGTTATGCTGATGGGCGGGATGTAAATTGCCAGCAGCCACTCTGGAGAAGTGTATGGTGTTTCCTGAAACATCCAAAAAACAAAGCAACAGAGCCTAGGGCACTTCCACTTATGGTCCTATAGCTTAGGGAAATTAAAATCAAAAAGACACAGCCACCCCAAAGTTTGGGACGGCTCTGTTTACAAGAACCTCGTTTACCGAACAAGTTCAATATCACAGAAAGCGAAAAATGGATAAAGAAGTTGTGGTACTTATGTACAATGCAATATCACTCAGCAATGAAATCTATGTCATCAGGCCCGTAGCAGCATAATGAGTGGATTCAGGTACGATGATTCTAAGTGAAATTAGTCACACAGAAAAAGAAACATCATAAGATATCACTAATACACGGAATGTAAACTTGGCTACACAAGAACTGAATTACAAAACAGAACAGGGTGTCAAATGTAGAAAACCAACTTATGCTTGCTTAAGGGGACGGGTGAGTTGGGGTGCTGCATAAAACCAGAGATTGAAATTAGCAGAGATACCGTTCCATAAGCCAAATATGTAATAGACAAGAGCTACTCCTTGCTCAACGAAGTGGACTCAACACCCCATATTAAACGCCTAAGAATATACCTGACTAGTAAGAATCTACCTGACTAGTAAGAATCTTAAAACCTATGGATTTATATGTCTCCGAAAGAGAATCAGGCGTTTGTACAGCGGCATAAACGCAGCAGTGATAGGATTGGTGAGGTTTGGTGAGCAAATGCAGACCCTTTGAAGTCATATTGCATGGTACCCATTCCATGGGTCTCAACTCTCCAGGTTTAAGGGATTCTTCCTTCAGCTAAAACATGCATGTGGAACCTAGAGTATGATCCACCATGTGATCGGAAAACGTGTTCAAATGTGTCTCAGTTTTCGTCCCCTGGTACTCGGGTGCAACATTCCACACGCTTTACTAACACTCTCCCGACTTGGAGAGTCAGTGCCTTTAACCTCCTGTTTGGCCCATTTGCAATTTCTGAGGAAGGTGAACAGGAATAGGGAGAACCAATGAGAGACTAGGTGGAGGTGTCTGGACGGGCAAATTTAACTCTCATTTCCCACCAGGAAGAAGAATTAACCAAAGGCTCAGCGTGCCGTGCCGGAACCAGATTAGGGCCTGAAGCAATCCTGCGGTGTTGCGGCCAGCTCACAAGAAAGCGAGTTGAAGAAAGGAGCTCAGGGGCACTGTAATTCACAAACCTGCAGAGTTATAAATGACAGCTATCGTCCAAAAATATACTGAAGTAAGGCTGCCAAGAGGACTTGAAAGCGGGGCAGAATTGCAGGAAACCGATTTCAGGAGGTAGACTGGAATTGCATTTAAAGCATAGGAAAAGAGGCAGAAGGTCCACAATGATGCACTTGGACAAAAAGGGCGTATGCGTTTTTTCCTGAATATATTCAGGAAAAAACGCATACGCCCTTTTTGGCCAACCAAGCAAGCTTGCAAAGGAAATCTGCACTACAATGAAGTCTCACTGCCCCCCGGTCAAAAGGGCCATCTGAAAAAAGTGTAAAATCCAGAAAGGCAGGACAGGCCATGGAGAACTGGGAGCCTTGTTATGCTGATGGGCGGGATGTAAATTGCCAGCAGCCACTCTGGAGAAGTGTATGGTGTTTCCTGAAACATCCAAAAAACAAAGCAACAGAGCCTAGGGCACTTCCACTTATGGTCCTATAGCTTAGGGAAATTAAAATCAAAAAGACACAGCCACCCCAAAGTTTGGGACGGCTCTGTTTACAAGAACCTCGTTTACCGAACAAGTTCAATATCACAGAAAGCGAAAAATGGATAAAGAAGTTGTGGTACTTATGTACAATGCAATATCACTCAGCAATGAAATCTATGTCATCAGGCCCGTAGCAGCATAATGAGTGGATTCAGGTACGATGATTCTAAGTGAAATTAGTCACACAGAAAAAGAAACATCATAAGATATCACTAATACACGGAATGTAAACTTGGCTACACAAGAACTGAATTACAAAACAGAACAGGGTGTCAAATGTAGAAAACCAACTTATGCTTGCTTAAGGGGACGGGTGAGTTGGGGTGCTGCATAAAACCAGAGATTGAAATTAGCAGAGATACCGTTCCATAAGCCAAATATGTAATAGACAAGAGCTACTCCTTGCTCAACGAAGTGGACTCAACACCCCATATTAAACGCCTAAGAATATACCTGACTAGTAAGAATCTACCTGACTAGTAAGAATCTTAAAACCTATGGATTTATATGTCTCCGAAAGAGAATCAGGCGTTTGTACAGTGGCATAAACGCAGCAGTGATAAGATTGCTGAGGTTCGGAGAGCAAATGCAGACCCTTTGAAGTCATATTGCATGGTACCCATTCCATGGGTCTCAACTCTCCCTGTTTAAGGGATTCTTCCTTCAGCTAAAACATGCATGTGGAACCCAGAGTATGATCCACCGTGTGATCGGAAAACGTGTTCAAATGTGTCTCAATTTTCGTTTCCTGGTACTCGGGTGCAACATTCCAGACGCTTTACTAACACTCTCCCCACTTGGAGAGTCAGTGCCTTTAACCTCCTGTTTGGCCCAGTTTGCAATTTCTGTGGAAAATGAACAGGAATAGGGACAACCAATGAGAGACTAGGTGGAGGTGTCCAGACGGGCAAATTTAACTCTCATTTCCAACCAGGAAGAGGAATTAACCAAAGGCTCAGCGTGCCATGCCGGAACCACACTAGGACCAGAAGCAATCCTGCGGTGTTGCGGCCAGCTCACAAGAAAGCGAGTTGAAGAAAGGAGCTCAGGGGCACTGTAATTCACAAACCTGCAGAGTTATAAAGGACAGCTATCTTCCAAAAATATATTGAAGTAAGGCTGCCAAGAGGAGTTGAAAGGGGGGCAGAATTGCAGGAAACCGATTTCAGGAGGTAGACTGGAATTGCATGTAAAGCATAGGAAAAGAGGCAGAACGTCCACAATGATGCACTTGGCCAAAAAGGGCGTATGCGTTTTTTCCTGAATATATTCAGGAAAAAACGCATACGCCCTTTTTGGCCAACCAAGCAAGCTTGCAAAGGAAATCTGCACTACAATGAAGTCTCACTGCCCCCCGGTCAAAAGGGCCATCTGAAAAAAGTGTAAAATCCAGAAAGGCAGGACAGGCCATGGAGAACTGGGAGCCTAGTTATGCTGATGGGCGGGATGTAAATTGCCAGCAGCCACTCTGGAGAAGTGTATGGTGTTTCCTGAAACATCCAAAAAACAAAGCAACAGAGCCTAGGGCACTTCCACTTATTGTCCTATAGCTTAGGGAAATTAAAATCAAAAAGACACAGCCACCCCAAAGTTTGGGACGGCTCTGTTTACAAGAACCTCGTTTACGGTAGAAGTTCAATATCACAGAAAGCGAAAAATGGATAAAGAAATTGTGGTACTTACGTACAATGCAATATCACTCAGCAATGAAATCTATGTCATCAGGCCCGTAGCAGCATAATGAGTGGATTCAGGTACGATGATTCTAAGTGAAATTAGTCACACAGAAAAAGAAACATCATAAGATATCACTAATACACGGAATGTAAACTTGGCTACACAAGAACTGAATTACAAAACAGAACAGGGTGTCAAATGTAGAAAACCAACTTATGCTTGCTTAAGGGGACGGGTGAGTTGGGGTGCTGCATAAAACCAGAGATTGAAATTAGCACAGATACCGTTCCATAAGCCAAATATGTAATAGACAAGAGCTACTCCTTGCTCAATGAAGTGGACTCAACACTCCATATTAAACGCCTAAGGATCTACCTGACTAGTAAGAATCTTAAAACCTATGGATTTATATGTCTCCGAAAGAGAATCAAGCGTGTGTACAGCGGCATAAACGCAGCAGTGATAGGATTGCTGAGGTTCGGTGAGCAAATGCAGACCCTTTGAAGTCATATTGCATGGTACCCATTCCATGGGTCTCAACTCTCCAGGTTTAATGGATTCTTCCTTCAGCTAAAACATGCATGTGGAACCCAGAGTATGATCCACCGTGTGATCGGGAAACGTGTTCAAATGTGTCTCAGTTTTCGTCCCCTGGTACTCGGGTGCAACATTCCAGACGCTTTACTAACACTCTCCCCACTTGGAGAGTCAGTGCCTTTAACCTCCTGTTTGGCCCAGTTTGCAATTTCTGTGGAAAATGAACAGGAATAGGGAGAACCAATGAGAGACTAGGTGGAGGTGTCCGGACGGGCAAATTTAACTCTCATTTCCCACCAGGAAGAGGAATTAACCAAAGGCTCAGCATGCCGTGCCGGAACCAAACTAGGGCCTGAAGCAATCCTGCGGTGTTGCGGCCAGCTCACAAGAAAGCGAGTTGAAGAAAGGAGCTCAGGGGCACTGTAATTCACAAACATGCAGAGTTATAAAGGACAGCTATCTTCCAAAAATATATTGAAGTAAGGCTGCCAAGAGGAGTTGAAAGCGGGGCAGAATTGCAGGAAACCATTTTCAGGAGGTAGACTGGAATTGCATGTAAAGCATAGGAAAAGAGGCAGAACGTCCACAATGATACACTTGGCCAAAAAGGGCGTATGCGTTTTTTCCTGAATATATTCAGGGAAAAACGCATACGCCCTTTTTGGCCAACCAAGCAAGCTTGCAAAGGAAATCTGCACTACAATGAAGTCTCACTGCCCCCCGGTCAAAAGGGCCATCTGAAAAAAGTGTAAAATCCAGAAAGGCAGGACAGGCCATGGAGAACTGGGAGCCTAGTTATGCTGATGGGCGGGATGTAAATTGCCAGCAGCCACTCTGGAGAAGTGTATGGTGTTTCCTGAAACATCCAAAAAACAAAGCAACAGAGCCTAGGGCACTTCCACTTATGGTCCTATAGCTTAGGGAAATTAAAATCAAAAAGACACAGCCACCCCAAAGTTTGGGACGGCTCTGTTTACAAGAACCTCGTTTACGGTACAAGTTCAATATCACAGAGAGCGAAAAATGGATAAAGAAATTGTGGTACTTACGTACAATGCAATATCACTCAGCAATGAAATCTATGTCATCAGGCCCATAGCAGCATAATGAGTGGATTCAGGTACGATGATTCTAAGTGAAATTAGTCACACAGAAAAAGAAACATCATAAGATATCACTAATACACGGAATGTAAACTTGGCTACACAAGAACTGAATTACAAAACAGAACAGGGTGTCAAATGTAGAAAACCAACTTATGCTTGCTTAAGGGGACGGGTGAGTTGGGGTGCTGCATAAAACCAGAGATTGAAATGAGCACAGATACCGTTCCATAAGCCAAATATGTAATAGACAAGAGCTACTCCTTGCTCAACGAAGTGGACTCAACACCTCGTATTAAACGCCTAAGAATATATCTGACTAGTAAGAATCTTAAAACCTATGGATTTATATGTCTCCGAAAGAGAATCAAGCGTGTGTACAGCGGCATAAACGCAGCAGTGATAGGATTGCTGAGGTTCGGTGAGCAAATGCAGACCCTTTGAAATCATATTGCATGGTACCCATTCCATGGGTCTCAACTCTCCCTGTTTAAGGGATTCTTCCTTCAGCTAAAACATGCATGTGGAACCCAGAGTATGATCCACCGTGTGATCGGAAAATGTGTTCAAATGTGTCTCAGTTTTCGTTCCCTGGTACTCGGGTGCAACATTCCAGACGCTTTACTAACACTCTCCCCACTTGGAGAGTCAGTGCCTTTAACCTCCTGTTTGGCCCAGTTTGCAATTTCTGTGGAAGATGAACAGGAATAGGGAGAACCAATGAGAGACTAGGTGGAGGTGTCCAGACGGGCCAATTTAACTCTCATTTCCCACCAGGAAGAGTAATTAACCAAAGGCTCAGCGTGCCATGCCGGAACCACACTAGGACCAGAAGCAATCCTGCGGTGTTGCGGCCAGCTCACAAGAAAGCGAGTTGAAGAAAGGAGCTCAGGGGCACTGTAATTCACAAACCTGCAGAGTTATAAAGGACAGCTATCTTCCAAAAATATATTGAAGTAAGGCTGCCAAGAGGAGTTGAAAGGGGGGCAGAATTGCAGGAAACCGATTTCAGGAGGTAGACTGGAATTGCATGTAAAGCATAGGAAAAGAGGCAGAACGTCCACAATGATGCACTTGGCCAAAAAGGGCGTATGCGTTTTTTCCTGAATATATTCAGGAAAAAACGCATACGCCCTTTTTGGCCAACCAAGCAAGCTTGCAAAGGAAATCTGCACTACAATGAAGTCTCACTGCCCCCCGGTCAAAAGGGCCATCTGAAAAAAGTGTAAAATCCAGAAAGGCAGGACAGGCCATGGAGAACTGGGAGCCTAGTTATGCTGATGGGCGGGATGTAAATTGCCAGCAGCCACTCTGGAGAAGTGTATGGTGTTTCCTGAAACATCCAAAAAACAAAGCAACAGAGCCTAGGGCACTTCCACTTATGGTCCTATAGCTTAGGGAAATTAAAATCAAAAAGACACAGCCACCCCAAAGTTTGGGACGGCTCTGTTTACAAGAACCTCGTTTACGGTACAAGTTCAATATCACAGAAAGCGAAAAATGGATAAAGAAGTTGTGGTACTTACGTACAATGCAATATCACTCAGCAATGAAATCTATGTCAACAGGCCCGTAGCAGCATAATGAGTGGATTCAGGTACGATGATTCTAAGTGAAATTAGTCACACAGAAAAAGAAATATCATAAGATATCACTAATACACGGAATGTAAACTTGGCTACACAAGAACTGAATTACAAAACAGAACAGGGTGTCAAATGTAGAAAACCAACTTATGCTTGCTTAAGGGGACGGGTGAGTTGGGGTGCTGCATAAAACCAGAGATTGAAATGAGCACAGATACCGTTCCATAAGCCAAATATGTAATAGACAAGAGCTACTCCTTGCTCAACGAAGTGGACTCAACACTCCATATTAAACGCCTAAGAATATACCTGACTAGTAAGAATCTACCTGACTAGTAAGAATCTTAAAACCTATGGATTTATATGTCTCCAAAAGAGAATCAAGCGTGTGTACAGCGGCATAAACGCAGCAGTGATAGGATTGGTGAGGTTTGGTGAGCAAATGCAGACCCTTTGAAGTCATATTGCATGGTACCCATTCCATGGGTCTCAACTCTCCAGGTTTAAGGGATTCTTCCTTCAGCTAAAACATGCATGTGGAACCTAGAGTATGATCCACCATGTGATCGGAAAACGTGTTCAAATGTGTCTCAGTTTTCGTCCCCTGGTACTCGGGTGCAACATTCCAGACGCTTTACTAACACTCTCCCCACTTCGAGAGTCAGTGCCTTTAACTTCCTGTTTGGCCCAGTTAGCAATTTCTGCGGAAGATGAACAGGAATAGGGAGAACCAATGAGAGATTAGGTTGAGGTGTCCGGACCAGCAAATTTAACTCTCATTTCCCACCAGGAAGAGGAATTAACCAAAGGCTCAGCATGCCGTGCCGGAACCAAACTAGGGCCTGAAGCAATCCTGAGGTGTTGCGGCCAGCTCTCAAGAAAGCGAGTTGAAGAAAGGAGCTCAGGGGCACTGTAATTCACAAACCTGCAGAGTTATAAATGACAGCTATCTTCCAAAAATATATTGAATTAGGCTGCCAAGAGGAGTTGAAAGCGGGGCAGAATTGCAAGAAACCGATTTCAGGAGGTACACTGGAATTGCATGTAAAGCATAGGAAAAGAGGCAGAACGTCCACAATGATGCACTTGGCCAAAAAGGGCGTATGCATTTTTTCCTGAATATATTCAGGAAAAAACGCATACGCCCGTTTTGGCCAACCAAGCAAGCTTGCAAAGGAAATCTGCACTACAATGAAGTCTCACTGCCCCCCGGTCAAAAGGGCCATCTGAAAAAAGTGTAAAATCCAGAAAGGCAGGACAGGCCATGGAGAACTGGGAGCCTAGTTATGCTGATGGGCGGGATGTAAATTGCCAACAGCCACTCGGGAGAGGTGTATGGTGTTTCCTGAAACATCTAAAAAACAAAGCAACAGAGCCTAGGGCACTTCCACTTATGGTCCTATAGCTTAGGGAAATTAAAATCAAAAAGACACAGCCACCCCAAAGTTTGGGACGGCTCTGTTTACAAGAACCTCGTTTACGGTACAAGTTCAATATCGCAGAAAGTGAAAAATGGATAAAGAAGTTGTGGTACTTACGTACAATGCAATATCACTCAGCAATGAAATCTATGTCATCAGGCCCGTAGCAGCATAATGAGTGGATTCAGGTATGATGATTCTAACTGAAATAAGTCACACAGAAAAAGAAACATCATAAGATATCACTAATACACGGAATGTAAACTTGGCTACACAGGAACTGGATTACAAAACAGAACAGGGTCTCAAATTTAGAAAACCAACTTATGCTTGCTTAAGGGGAAAGGTGAGTTGGGGTGCTGCATCAAACCAGAGATTGAAATGAGCACAGATAAAGTTCCTTAAGCCAAATATGGAATAGACAAGAACTACTCCTTGCTCAACGAAATGGACTCAACACCCCATATTAAACGCCTAAGAATGTACCTGACTAGTAAGTATCTTAAAACCTATGGATTGCTATGTCTCTGCAAGAAAATCAAGCTTGTGTACAGGGGCATAAACGCAGCAGTGATAGGATTGGAGAGGTTCGGTGAGCAAATGAAGACCCTTTGAAGTCATATTGCATGGTACCCATTCCACGGGTCTCAACTCTCCAGGTTTAAGGGATTCTTCCTTCAGCTAAAACATGCACGTGGAACCCAGAGTATGATCAACCGTGTGATCGGGAGACGTGTTCCAATATGTCTCAGTTCTCGTCCCCTGGTACTCGGGTGCAACATTCCACACGCTTTACTAACACTCTCCCGACTTGGAGAGTCAGTGCCTTTAACCTCCTGATTGGCCCATTTGCAATTTCTGAGGAAGGTGAACAGGAATAGGGAGAACCAATGAGAGACTAGGTGGAGGTGTCTGGACGGGCAAATTTAACTCTCATTTCCCACCAGGAAGAAGAATTAACCAAAGGCTCAGCGTGCCGTGCCGGAACCAGATTAGGGCCTGAAGCAATCCTGCGGTGTTGCGGCCAGCTCACAAGAAAGCGAGTTGAAGAAAGGAGCTCAGGGGCACTGTAATTCACAAACCTGCAGAGTTATAAATGACAGCTATCGTCCAAAAATATACTGAAGTAAGGCTGCCAAGAGGACTTGAAAGCGGGGCAGAATTGCAGGAAACCGATTTCAGGAGGTAGACTGGAATTGCATTTAAAGCATAGGAAAAGAGGCAGAAGGTCCACAATGATGCACTTGGACAAAAAGGGCGTATGCGTTTTTTCCTGAATATATTCAGGAAAAAACGCATACGCCCTTTTTGGCCAACCAAGCAAGCTTGCAAAGGAAATCTGCACTACAATGAAGTCTCACTGCCCCCCGGTCAAAAGGGCCATCTGAAAAAAGTGTAAAATCCAGAAAGGCAGGACAGGCCATGGAGAACTGGGAGCCTTGTTATGCTGATGGGCGGGATGTAAATTGCCAACAGCCACTCGGGAGAGGTGTATGGTGTTTCCTGAAACATCTAAAAAACAAAGCAACAGAGCCTAGGGCACTTCCACTTATGGTCCTATAGCTTAGGGAAATTAAAATCAAAAAGACACAGCCACCCCAAAGTTTGGGACGGCTCTGTTTACAAGAACCTCGTTTACGGTACAAGTTCAATATCGCAGAAAGTGAAAAATGGATAAAGAAGTTGTGGTACTTACGTACAATGCAATATCACTCAGCAATGAAATCTATGTCATCAGGCCCGTAGCAGCATAATGAGTGGATTCAGGTACGATGATTCTAAGTGAAATTAGTCACACAGAAAAAGAAACATCATAAGATATCACTAATACACGGAATGTAAACTTGGCTACACAAGAACTGAATTACAAAACAGAACAGGGTGTCAAATGTAGAAAACCAACTTATGCTTGCTTAAGGGGACGGGTGAGTTGGGGTGCTGCATAAAACCAGAGATTGAAATGAGCACAGATACAGTTCCATAAGCCAAATATGTAATAGACAAGAGCTACTCCTTGTTCAACGAAGTGGACTCAACACTCCATATTAAACGCCTAAGAATATACCTGACTAGTAAGAATCTTAAAACCTATGGATTTATATGTCTCCGAAAGAGAATCAAGCGTGTGTACAGCGGCATAAAAGCAGCAGTGATAGGATTGCTGAGGTTCGGTGAGCAAATGCAGACCCTTTGAAGTCATATTGCATGATACCCATTCCATGGGTCTCAACTCTCCAGGTTTAAGGGATTCTTCTTTCAGCTAAAACATGCATGTGGAACCCAGAGTATGATCCACCGTGTGATCGGGACACGTGTTCAAATGTGTCTCAGTTTTCGTTCCCTGGTACTCGGGTGCAACATTCCAGACGCTTTACTAACACTCTCCCCACTTGGAGAGTCAGTGCCTTTAACCTCCTGTTTGGCCCAGTTTGCAATTTCTGTGGAAAATGAACAGGAATAGGGAGAACCAATGAGAGACTAGGTGGAGGTATCCGGACGGGCAAATTTAACTCTCATTTCCCACCAGGAAGAGGAATTAACCAAAGGCTCAGCATGCCGTGCCGGAATCAAACTAGGGCCTGAAGCAATCCTGCGGTGTTGCGGCCAGCTCACAAGAAAGCGAGTTGAAGAAAGGAGCTCAGGGGCACTGTAATTCACAAACCTGCAGAGTTATAAATGACAGCTATCTTCCAAAAATATATTGAAGTAAGGCTGCCAAGAGGAGTTGAAAGCGGGGCAGAATTGCAGGAAACCGATTTCTGGAGGTACACTGGAATTGCATGTAAAGCATAGGAAAAGAGGCAGAACGCCCACAATGATGCACTTGGCCAAAAAGGGCGTATGCGTTTTTTCCTGAATATATTCAGGAAAAAACGCATACGCCCTTTTTGGCCAACCAAGCAAGCTTGCAAAGGAAATCTGCACTACAATGAAGTCTCACTGCCCCCCGGTCAAAAGGGCCATCTGAAAAAAGTGTAAAATCCAGAAAGGCAGGACAGGCCATGGAGAACTGGGAGCCTAGTTATGCTGATGGGCGGGATGTAAATTGCCAGCAGCCACTCTGGAGAAGTGTATGGTGTTTCCTGAAACATCCAAAAAACAAAGCAACAGAGCCTAGGGCACTTCCACTTATGGTCCTATAGCTTAGGGAAATTAAAATCAAAAAGACACAGCCACCCCAAAGTTTGGGACGGCTCTGTTTACAAGAACCTCGTTTACGGTACAAGTTCAATATCACAGAAAGCGAAAAATGGATAAAGAAATTGTGGTACTTACGTACAATGCAATATCACTCAGCAATGAAATCTATGTCATCAGGCCCGTAGCAGCATAATGAGTGGATTCAGGTACGATGATTCTAAGTGAAATTAGTCACACAGAAAAAGAAACATCATAAGATATCACTAATACACGGAATGTAAACTTGGCTACACAAGAACTGAATTACAAAACAGAACAGGGTGTCAAATGTAGAAAACCAACTTATGCTTGCTTAAGGGGACGGGTGAGTTGGGGTGCTGCATAAAACCAGAGATTGAAATGAGCACAGATACCGTTCCATAAGCCAAATATGTAATAGACAAGAGCTACTCCTTGCTCAACGAAGTGGACTCAACACCCCATATTAAACGCCTAAGAATATACCTGACTAGTAAGAATCTACCTGACTAGTAAGAATCTTAAAACCTATGGATTTATATGTCTCCGAAAGAGAATCAAGTGTGTGTACAGTGGCATAAACGCAGCAGTGATAGGATTGGTGAAGTTCGGTGAGCAAATGCAGACCCTTTGAAGTCATATTGCATGGTACCCATTCCATGGGTCTCAACTCTCCATGTTTAAGGGATTCTTCCTTCAGCTAAAACATGCATGTGGAACCCAGAGTATGATCCACCATGTGGTCGGAAAACGTTTTCAAATGTGTCTCAGTTTTCGTCCCCTGGTACTCGGGTGCAACATTCCAGACGCTTTACTAACACTCTCCCCACTTGGAGAGTCAGTGCCTTTAACCTCCTGTTTGGCCCAGTTAGCAATTTCTGCGGAAGATGAACAGGAATAGGGAGAACCAATGAGAGATTAGGTGGAGGTGTCCGGACGGGCCAATTTAACTCTCATTTCCCACCAGGAAGAGGAATTAACCAAAGGCTCAGCATGCCGTGCCGGAACCAAACTAGGGCCTGAAGCAATCCTGCGGTGTTGCGGCCAGCTCACAAGAAAGCGAGTTGAAGAAAGGAGCTCAGGGGCACTGTAATTCACAAACCTGCAGAGTTATAAATGACAGCTATCTTCCAAAAATATATTGAATTAGGATGCCAAGAGGAGTTGAAAGCAGGGCAGAATTGCAGGAAACCGATTTCAGGAGGTAGACTGGAATTGCATGTAAAGCATAGGAAAAGAGGCAGAACGCCCACAATGATGCACTTGGCCAAAAAGGGCGTATGCGTTTTTTCCTGAATATATTCAGGAAAAAACGCATACGCCCTTTTTGGCCAACCAAGCAAGCTTGCAAAGGAAATCTGCACTACAATGAAGTCTCACTGCCCCCCGGTCAAAAGGGCCATCTGAAAAAAGTGTAAAATCCAGAAAGGCAGGACAGGCCATGGAGAACTGGGAGCCTAGTTATGCTGATGGGCGGGATGTAAATTGCCAGCAGCCACTCTGGAGAAGTGTATGGTGTTTCCTGAAACATCCAAAAAACAAAGCAACAGAGCCTAGGGCACTTCCACTTATGGTCCTATAGCTTAGGGAAATTAAAATCAAAAAGACACAGCCACCCCAAAGTTTGGGACGGCTCTGTTTACAAGAACCTCGTTTACGGTAGAAGTTCAATATCACAGAAAGCGAAAAATGGATAAAGAAATTGTGGTACTTACGTACAATGCAATATCACTCAGCAATGAAATCTATGTCATCAGGCCCGTAGCAGCATAATGAGTGGATTCAGGTACGATGATTCTAAGTGAAATTAGTCACACAGAAAAAGAAACATCATAAGATATCACTAATACACGGAATGTAAACTTGGCTACACAAGAACTGAATTACAAAACAGAACAGGGTGTCAAATGTAGAAAACCAACTTATGCTTGCTTAAGGGGACGGGTGAGTTGGGGTGCTGCATAAAACCAGAGATTGAAATGAGCACAGATACCGTTCCATAAGCCAAATATGTAATAGACAAGAGCTACTCCTTGCTCAACGAAGTGGACTCAACACCCCATATTAAACGCCTAAGAATATACCTGACTAGTAAGAATCTACCTGACTAGTAAGAATCTTAAAACCTATGGATTTATATGTCTCCGAAAGAGAATCAAGTGTGTGTACAGCGGCATAAACGCAGCAGTGATAGGATTGGTGAGGTTCGGTGAGCAAATGCAGACCCTTTGAAGTCATATTGCATGGTACCCATTCCATGGGTCTCAACTCTCCATGTTTAAGGGATTCTTCCTTCAGCTAAAACATGCATGTGGAACCCAGAGTATGATCCACCATGTGGTCGGAAAACGTGTTCAAATGTGTCTCAGTTTTCGTCCCCTGGTACTCGGGTGCAACATTCCAGACGCTTTACTAACACTCTCCCCACTTGGAGAGTCAGTGCCTTTAACCTCCTGTTTGGCCCAGTTAGCAATTTCTGCGGAAGATGAACAGGAATAGGGAGAACCAATGAGAGATTAGGTGGAGGTGTCCGGACGGGCCAATTTAACTCTCATTTCCCACCAGGAAGAGGAATTAACCAAAGGCTCAGCATGCCGTGCCGGAACCAAACTAGGGCCTGAAGCAATCCTGCGGTGTTGCGGCCAGCTCACAAGAAAGCGAGTTGAAGAAAGGAGCTCAGGGGCACTGTAATTCACAAACCTGCAGAGTTATAAATGACAGCTATCTTCCAAAAATATATTGAATTAGGATGCCAAGAGGAGTTGAAAGCAGGGCAGAATTGCAGGAAACCGATTTCAGGAGGTAGACTGGAATTGCATGTAAAGCATAGGAAAAGAGGCAGAACGTCCACAATGATGCACTTGGCCAAAAAGGGCGTATGCGTTTTTTCCTGAATATATTCAGGAAAAAACGCATACGCCCTTTTTGGCCAACCAAGCAAGCTTGCAAAGGAAATCTGCACTACAATGAAGTCTCACTGCCCCCCGGTCAAAAGGGCCATCTGAAAAAAGTGTAAAATCCAGAAAGGCAGGACAGGCCATGGAGAACTGGGAGCCTAGTTATGCTGATGGGCGGGATGTAAATTGCCAGCAGCCACTCTGGAGAAGTGTATGGTGTTTCCTGAAACATCCAAAAAACAAAGCAACAGAGCCTAGGGCACTTCCACTTATGGTCCTATAGCTTAGGGAAATTAAAATCAAAAAGACACAGCCACCCCAAAGTTTGGGATGGCTCTGTTTACAAGAACCTCGTTTACGGTACAAGTTCAATATCACAGAAAGCGAAAAATGGATAAAGAAGTTGTGGTACTTACGTACAATGCAATATCACTCAGCAATGAAATCTATGTCATCAGGCCCGTAGCAGCATAATGAGTGGATTCAGGTACGATGATTCTAAGTGAAATTAGTCACACAGAAAAAGAAACATCATAAGATATCACTAATACACGGAATGTAAACTTGGCTACACAAGAACTGAATTACAAAACAGAACAGGGTGTCAAATGTAGAAAACCAACTTATGCTTGCTTAAGGGGACGGGTGAGTTGGGGTGCTGCATAAAACCAGAGATTGAAATGAGCACAGATACCGTTCCATAAGCCAAATATGTAATAGACAAGAGCTACTCCTTGCTCAACGAAGTGGACTCAACACCCCATATTAAACGCCTAAGAATATACCTGACTAGTAAGAATCTTAAAACCTATGGATTTATATGTCTCCGAAAGAGAATCAAGCGTGTGTACAGCGGCATAAACGCAGCAGTGATAGGATTGCTGAGGTTCGGTGAGCAAATGCAGACCCTTTGAAGTCATATTGCATGGTACCCATTCCATGGTTCTCAACTCTCCAGGTTTAAGGGATTCTTCCTTCAGCTAAAACATGCATGTGGAACCCAGAGTATGATCCACCGTGTGATCGGGAAACGTGTTCAAATGTGTCTCAGTTTTCGTTCCCTGGTACTCGGGTGCAACATTCCAGACGCTTTACTAACACTCTCCCCACTTGGAGAGTCAGTGCCTTTAACCTCCTGTTTGGCCCAGTTTGCAATTTCTGTGGAAAATGAACAGGAATAGGGAGAACCAATGAGAGACTAGGTGGAGGTATCCGGACGGGCAAATTTAACTCTCATTTCCCACCAGGAAGAGGAATTAAACAAAGGCTCAGCATGCCGTGCCAGAATCAAACTAGGGCCTGAAGCAATCCTGCGGTGTTGCGGCCAGCTCACAAGAAAGCGAGTTGAAGAAAGGAGCTCAGGGGCACTGTAATTCACAAACCTGCAGAGTTATAAAGGACAGCTATCTTCCAAAAATATATTGAAGTAAGGCTGCCAAGAGGAGTTGAAAGCGGGGCAGAATTGCAGGAAACCGATTTCTGGAGGTACACTGGAATTGCATGTAAAGCATAGGAAAAGAGGCAGAACGTCCACAATGATGCACTTGGCCAAAAAGGGCGTATGCGTTTTTTCCTGAATATATTCAGGAAAAAACGCATACGCCCTTTTTGGCCAACCAAGCAAGCTTGCAAAGGAAATCTGCACTACAATGAAGTCTCACTGCCCCCCGGTCAAAAGGGCCATCTGAAAAAAGTGTAAAATCCAGAAAGGCAGGACAGGCCATGGAGAACTGGGAGCCTTGTTATGCTGATGGGCGGGATGTAAATTGCCAGCAGCCACTCAGGAGAAGTGTATGGTGTTTCCTGAAACATCCAAAAAACAAAGCAACAGAGCCTAGGGCACTTCCACTTATGGTCCTATAGCTTAGGGAAATTAAAATCAAAAAGACACAGCCACCCCAAAGTTTGGGACGGCTCTGTTTACAAGAACCTCGTTTACCGAACAAGTTCAATATCACAGAAAGCGAAAAATGGATAAAGAAGTTGTGGTACTTATGTACAATGCAATATCACTCAGCAATGAAATCTATGTCATCAGGCCCGTAGCAGCATAATGAGTGGATTCAGGTACGATGATTCTAAGTGAAATTAGTCACACAGAAAAAGAAACATCATAAGATATCACTAATACACGGAATGTAAACTTGGCTACACAAGAACTGAATTACAAAACAGAACAGGGTGTCAAATGTAGAAAACCAACTTATGCTTGCTTAAGGGGACGGGTGAATTGGGGTGCTGCATAAAACCAGAGATTGAAATTAGCACAGATACCGTTCCATAAGCCAAATATGTAATAGACAAGAGCTACTCCTTGCTCAACGAAGTGGACTCAACACCCCATATTAAACGCCTAAGAATATACCTGACTTGTAAGAATCTACCTGACTAGTAAGAATCTTAAAACCTATGGATTTATATGTCTCCGAAAGAGAATCAAGCGTGTGTACAGCGGCATAAACGCAGCAGTGATAGGATTGGTGAGGTTCGGTGAGCAAATGCAGACCCTTTGAAGTCATATTGCATGGTACCCATTCCATGGGTCTCAACTCTCCCTGTTTAAGGGATTCTTCCTTCATCTAAAACATGCATGTGGAACCCAGAGTATGATCCACCGTGTGATCGGAAAACGTGTTCAAATGTGTCTCAGTTTTGGTCCCCTGGTACTCGGGTGCAACATTCCAGACGCTTTACTAACACTCTCCCCACTTGGAGAGTCAGTGCCTTTAACCTCCTGTTTGGCCCAGTTTGCAATTTCTGTGGAAAATGAACAGGAATAGGGAGAACCAATGAGAGACTAGGTGGAGGTGTCCGGACGGGCAAATTTAACTCTCATTTCCCACCAGGAAGAGGAATTAACCAAAGGCTCCGCGTGCCATGCTGGAACTAAATTAGGGCCTGAGGAGATCCTGCGGTGTTGCGGCCAGCTCACAAGAAAGCGAGTTGAAGAAAGGAGCTCAGGGGCACTGTAATTCAGAAACCTTCGGAGTTATAAATGACAGCTATCATCCAAAATTATGCTGAAGTAAGGCTGCGAAGAGGACTTGAATGCAGGGCAGAATTGCTGGAAATTGATTTCAAAACGTACACAGGAGTAGCTCTTAAAGCATAGGAAAAGAGACAGAACTTGGAAAATAATGCACTTGGCAAAAAAGGGCATATGTGTTTTATCCAGAGCTCTCATAACTGAGGGGAGGAGATTCCCAGCAGGCTCCAACTGCCACCTGAGGGCTCACATTGCCAAGGCAACGTTAGCATGCCAGGCAGGAGTTACCTCACAGCAGAGGTCCCACCTCACAGAAGGGTGAGAAACCCAGCCAACATCAGACTCTCACCAGAGGGCCCACATCACCAAGGGGATGGGAACCAGGCAGGAGTGTCTTCACATCAGTGGGGCCACATCATCGAAAGCTGAGGTACTCAGCACATGTGTCCTCAAACCAGAGGACCCACATCACCAAGGACCTCGGAGTGAGGCAGGCAGGAGTAGCCTCACAACACTGGGCACATAGAATAAAAAAGTGAGGAATCCAGCAGTTGGAACCTCCCAGCAGGCGGCCCAGAGCACCGAGGCTATGGGATCCAGGCCACAGTGAACTCACAGAAGAGGGCCCATGTCATGAAACTGAGCAACCCAGCCATTGGGACCTCAGAGCAGGAGGCCCACATCCCCATGGGGATGGAATTCTGGTAGGAGTGTCCTCGCACCACTGAGAACGTATCAGAAAATTTTGGGCGACCAGCAGTTAGGGCCTGGCGCCAGAGGACCCTCATCACCAAGGGAAGGAGGCTCCCAGCAGGCTCCAACTGCCACCAGAGGGCTGACGTCGCCAAGGCGATGTGTGCCAACCAGGCACGAATGACCTCACAGCAGAGGGTCCACCTCAGAGAAGTGTGACGAACCCAGTCAGGATCAGACTCGCACCAGAGGGCCCACATCACCAAATGGATTGGAACCAGGCAGGAGTGTCCTCACATGAGTAGGGCCACATCATCTAAAGGTGAGGAACCCAGAACATGTGGCTTCAAACCATAGGACACCCATCACCAAGGGGCTGGGAGTGAGGCAGGCAGGAGGAGCCTCATAACAGAGGGCCCAAAAATAAGAAAGGTGAGGAATCCAGCAGTTGGAACCTCCCAGCAGGCGGCCCAGAGCACAGAGGCTAGAGGAACCAGGCCAGAGTGAACTAACACCAGACAGCCCACATCATGAAACTGTGAGCAACCCAGACATTGGGACCTCAGAGCAGAAGGCCCACATCCCCATGGTGATGGGAACATGACAGGAGTGTCCTGGCATCACTGGGCTCACATCAGAAAACGTGGGGTGCTCAGAAGTTAGGGCCTGACGCTAGAGGGCACTCATCACCGAGAGGAGGAGGCTCCCAGCAGGCTCCAGCTGCCACCAGAGGGCCAACGTCGCCAAGGCGATGTGTGCCAGCCTGGCAGGAGTGACCTCACAGCAGAGGGCCCACCTCACAGAAGGGTGAGGAACACAGCCAGGATCAGACTCTCACCAGAGGGCCCACATCACCAAGGGGATGGGAACCAGGCAGGAGTGTCCCCACACCAGTGGGACAACATCATCGAAAGGTGAGGATCCCAGCACATGTGTCCTCAAACCAGAGGAACCACATCACCAAGGGGTTTGGAATGAGGCTGGCAGGACTGGCCTCACAACACAGGGTCCATAGAATATAAAAGTTGAGGAATCCAGCAGTTGGAACCTCCCAGCAAGTGGCCCAGAGCACCGAGGCTATGGGATCCAGGCCGCAGTGAACTCACAGCAGAGGGCCCACATCATGAACCTGTGAGCAGCCCAGCTGTTGGGACCTCAGAACAGAAGGCCCACATCCCCATTGGGATGGGAACCTGGCAGGAGTGGCTTTGCACCACTTAGCACATATCAGAAAATGTTAGGAGCCCAGCAGTTAGGGCCTGATGCCAGGGGGCCCTCATAACTGAGGGGAGGAGACTCCCAGCAGGTTCCAACTGCCAACAGAGGGCCCACGTCTACAAGGTGGCATGCACCAGCCAGGCAGTAGTGACCTCACAGCAGAGGGCCTATCTCACAGAAGGGTGAGGAACCGAGGCAGGATGAGACTCTCACCAGAGGGCCCACAACACCAAGGGGATGGGAACCAGTCAGGACTGTCCTCCCACCAGTGGGACCACATCATCGAAAGGTGAGGAACCCAGCACATGTGGCCTCATATCAGAGGACATACATCACAAAGGGGATGGGAGTGAGGCAGGTAGGAGTAGCCTAAAAACAGAGGGCCCAAAGAATAAAAAAAGTGAGGAATCCAGCATTTGGAACCTCCCAGCAGGCGGCCGAGAGCACAGAAGCTATGGGATGCAGGCAGGAGTTAACTAACACCAGAGAGCCCACATCATGAAACTGTGAGCAACCCAGGCATTGGGACCTCAGAGCAGAAAGCCCACATCCCCATGGGGATGGGAACCTGACAGGAGTGTCCTGGCATCACTGGGCTCACATCAGAAAACGTGGGGAGCCCAGCAGTTAGAGCCTGATGCTAGAGGGCCATCATCACCGAGGGCAGGAGGCTCCCAGCAGGTTCCATGTGCCAACAGAGGGCCCACGTCGCCAAGGTGATGTGTGCAAGTCAGGCAGGATTGACCTCACAGCAGAGGGCCTACCTCACAGAAGAGTGAGGAACTCAGCCAGGATAAGACTGTCACCAGAAGGCCCACATCACCAAGGGGATGGGAACCAGGCAGGAGTGTCCTCACACCAGTGGGGCCACATCATTGAAAGTTGCCTAACCCAGCACATGTGGCCTCAAACCAGAAGACCCACATCACGAAGGGGTTGCGAGTGAGGCAGGCAGGAGGAGCATCACAACACAGGACCCATAGAATACAAAAGTTGAGGAATCGAGCAGTTGGAACCTCCCAGCAGGCAGCCAAGACCACAGAGGCTATGGGATCCAGGCCACAGTGAACTAACACCAGAGAGCCCACATCATGAAATTGTGATCAACCCAGCCGTTGGAACCTCAGAGCAGAAGGCCCACATCCCCATGGGGATGGGAACCTAAGAGGAGTGCTTGAGCAACACTGGGCTCACTAAGAAAAGTTGGGGAGCCCAGCAGTTAGGGCCTGACATCAGAGGGCCCTCATCACAGAGCTGAGGAGGCTCCCAGCAGGGTCCAATTGCCACCAGAGGGCTCATGTCAACAAGGCGAGGTGAGCAACCCAGGCAAGAGTTACCTGATAGTAGAGGGCCCACCTCACAGATGGGTGAGGAACCCAGCCAGGATCAGACTCTCACCAGAGGGCCCACATCACAAAGGGGATGGGACCCAGTCAGGATTATCCTCACACCAGTGGGGCCTCATCATCTTAAGGTGAGGAACCCAGCACATGTGTCCTCAAACCAGAGGACCCACATCACCAAGGGCCTTGGAGTGAGGCAGGCAGGAGTAGCCTCACAACACAGGGCACATAATATAAAAAACGTGAGGATTCCAGCATTTAGACCTTCCAGCAGGCGGCCCAGAACACCGAGGCTATGGGATCCAGGCCACAGTGAACTCACAGCAGAGGGCCCACATCACAAAACTGTGAGCAACCCAGGAGTTGAGACCTCAGCGCAGAAGGACCACATCCCCATGGGAATGGGAACCTGGCTGGAGTGTCCTCGCACCACTGGGCGCACATCAGAAAATGTGGGGAGCCCACCATTTAGGGCCTGACGCCAGAGGGCCGTCATCACCGAGAGGAGGAGGCGCCCTGCATGCTCCAACTGCCACCAGAGGGCTCACGTCTCCAAGGTGACGTGTGCCAGCCAGGCAGGAGTGACCTCACAGCAGAGGGCCTACCTCACAGAACGTTGAGGAACCCAGCCAGGATTAGACTCTCGCCAGAGGGCCCACCTCACCAAGGGGATGGGAACCAGGCAGGAGTGTCCTCACACGAGTGGGGTCACATCATCGAAAGGTGAGGAACGCAGCACATGTGGCCTCAAGCCATAGGACAGTCATCACCAAGGGGCTGGCAGTGAGGCAGGCAGGAGGAGCCTCACAACAGAGGGCACATAGAATAAAAAAGTTGAGGAATCCAGCAGTTGGAACCTCCCAGCAGGCGGCTCAGAGCACCGATGATAAGGGATCCTTGCCGGAGTGAACTCACAGCAGAGGGCCCACATCATGGTACTGTGAGCAAGCCAGCCGTTTTGACCTCAGAGCAGAAGGCCCATATCGCCATGGGGATGGGAACCTGGCAAGAGTCTCCTCACTCACTTGGCGCACATCAGAAAATGTGGGGAGCCCAGCAGTTATGGCCTAAGGCAAGAGGGCCCTCATCACCGAGGGGAGGAGGATCCCAGCACACTCCAACTGCCACCAGAGGGCCCACGTCGCCAAGGTGACGTGTGCCAGACAGGCATGACTGACCTCACAGCAGAGGGCCCACCTCACAGAAGGGTGAGGAACCCAGCCAGGATCAGACTCTCACCTGAGGGCCCACATCAGCAAGGGGATGGGAACCAGTCAGGACTGTCTTCCCTCCAGTGGGGTCACATCATCGAAAGGTGCGGAACCCAGCACATGTGGCCTCAAATCAGAGGACACATATCACAAAGGGAATGGGAGTGAGGCAGGCAGGAGTAGCCTAAAAACAGAGGGCCCAAAGAATAAGAAAGGTGAGGAATCCAGCAGTTGGAACCTCCCAGCAGGCGGCCCAGAGCACAGAAGCTATGGGATGCAGGCAGGAGTGAACTAACAGCAGAGAGCCCACATCATGAAACTGTGAGCAACCCAGGCTTTGGGACCTCAGAGCAGAAGGCCCACACCCCAATGGGGATGTGAACCTGGCTGGAGTGTCCTCGCACCACTGGGCGCACATCACAAAATGTAGGGAGCCCAGCAGTTAGGGCCTGATGCCAGAGGGCCCTCATCACCGAGGAGAGGAGGCTCCCAGCAGGCTCCAAGTGCCACCAGAGGGCTCATGTCCACAAGGCGAGGTGAGCAAGCCAGGCAAGAGTGACCTCACATCAGACGGCCCACCTCACAGATGGGTGAGGAACCCAGCCGGGATCAGACTCTCAACAGAGGGCCCACATCACCAAGGGGATGTGAACCAGGCAGGAGTCTCCTAAGACCATTGGTCCCACATCATCGAAAGGTGAGGAACCCAGCACATGTGGCCTCAAACCAGACGACACACATCACGAAGGGGCTGGGAGTGAGGCAGGCAGGAGGATCCTCACAACAGAGGGCCCAAAAAATTAAAAAAGTGAGGAATCCAGCAGTTGGAACCTCCCAGCAGGCAGCCAAGAGCACAGAGGCTATGGGATCCAGGCTTCTGTGAACTAACACCAGAGAGCCCACATCATGAAAATGTGAACAACCCAGCCGTTGGGACCTCAGAGCAGAAGGCCCACATCCCCATGGAGATGGGATCCTAAGAGGAGTGCCAAAGCATCACTGGGCTCCCTAAGAAAAGTTGGTGAGCCCAGCAGTTAGGGCCTGACGCAAGAGGGCCCTCATCACCGGGGGAAGAGATTCCCAGCACGCTCCAACTGCCACCATACGGCTGACTTCACCAAGGCAATGTGTGCCAGCCATGCAGGAGTGACCTATCAGCAGAGGGTCTCCCTCACAGGTGGGTGAGGAACAAAGCCAGGAACAGACTCTCACCAGGGGGTCCACATAACCACGTGGATGAGAACCAAGCAGGAGTGTCCTCACACTAGTGGGGCCACATCATTGAAAGGTGAGGAACCCAGCAAAAGTGGCCACAAACCAGAGGACCCACATCACCAAGGGGTTGAGAGTGAGGTAGGTGTCTGGACGGGCATATTTAACACTCATTTCCCACCAGGAAGAGGAATTAACCAAAGGCTCAGCGTGCCCTGCCAGAAGCAGATTAGGGCCTGAAGCAGTCTTGCGGGTTTGCGGCCAGCTCACAAGAAAGCGAGTTGAAGAAAGGAGCTCAGGGGCCCTGTAATTCACAAACCTGCAGAGTTATAAATGACAGATAACGTCCAAAAATATATTGAAGTAAGGCTGCGAAGAGGACTTGAAAGCGGGGCAGAATTGCAGGAAACCGATTTCAGGAGGTAGACTGGATTTGCATTTAAAGCATAGGAAAAGAGGCAGAACATCGACAATGATGCACTTGGCAACAAAGGGCGTATGAGTTTGTTCCTGAATATATTCAGGAAAAAACACATACGCCCTTTTTGGCAAACCAAGCAAGCTTGCAATGGAAATCCGAACTACTATGAAGTGTCACTTCCCCCCGGTCTAAAGGGCCACTGAGAAAAGTGTAAAATCCAGAAAGGCAAGACAGGCCATGGGGAAAAAGGAGCCTTGTTATGCTTATGGGCGGGATGTACATTGCCAACAGCCACTCTGGAGAAGTGTATGGTGTTTCCTGATACATCTGAAAAACAAAGCAACAGAATCTAGGGCATTTCCACTTATGGTCCTATAGCTTAGGGAAATTAAAATAAAAAAGACACAGCCACCCCAAAATTTACAACGGCTCTGTTTACAGGAGCCTCTTCTACAGTACAAGTTAAATATCCCAGAGAACAAATAATTGATAAAGAAGTTGCGGTACTTATGTACAACAGAATACCACTCAGCAATGAAATCTGTGTCACCAGGCCTGTACCAGCATAATGAGTGGATTGAGGCATGATGATTCTAAGTGAAATAAGTCACACAGAAAAAGAAACATCATAAGGTATCACTAATGCACCGAATGTAAACTTGGCTACACATGAACTGAATTACAAAACAGAACAGGGTCTCAAGTTTAGAAAACCAACTTATGCTTGCTTAAGGGGAAAGGTGAGTTGGGGTGCTGCATAAAACCAGAGTTTGAAATTAGCACAGATACCGTTCCATAAGCCAAATATGTAATAGACAAGACCTACCCGTTGCTCAACGAAATGGACTCAACAATGAGGTATCACCTCACACCTGTTAGAATGGGCATCATCTGAAAATCTACAAACAACAAATGCTGGAAAGGGTGTGGAGAAAAGGAACACTCTTCCACTATTGTTGGGAATATAAATTGATACAGTCACTATGGAGAACAATATGGAGTTTCTTAAGAAACTAATAATAGAATTACCATATGATACAGCAATCCCAGGACTGGACATATACTCAGACAAAACCATAAATCAAAAAGAGACATTCACCGCAATGTTCATTGCATCACTATTTACAATATCGAGGTAATGGAAGCAACCTAAATGCCCACAGACAGACGAATGCATAAAGCTGTGGTACATATATAAAATGGAATATTACTAAGCCATGAAAGGAATGAAATTGGGTCATTTGTAGAGACGTCGATGGATCTAGAGACTGTCCTACAGAGTGAAGTAAGTCAGAAAGAGAAAAACAAATCTTGTATATTCATGCATATATGTGGAACCTAGAAAAACTGTACAGATTAACCATTTTGCAAGGCATAAATAGAGCAACAGATGTAGACAACAATCGTATGGACAACAAGGGGGGAAAGCTCTTGGAGGGGTGGTGGTGGGAGGAGTTGAGAGATTGGGATTGGCATGTAAACATTTATATGTATAAAATAGATAAACAATGAGAACCTGCTGTATAAAAATATAAAATAAAATTCAAAATTAAAAAGAAATAAAATTTAAAAAATAAAACAGAAAAAACAATTATTCCCTTCACATACATGTATTTATATGAATAAATTATTTCCATGCTTATATCTGTAAATACAAAAAAGAGGAATAAAATCTACCTTGAACCAAAAACGAAAAAGAGAAAAAAAAAAACAGAACCCACCAGTTACTCAGAGGAAAACCGTATCAGGGCACTTGCTCCAGTTGTAAACAATTCTGAAGTTGGTCAGTGGTGGGGAATCGTCTCCCATTCAGCCAGCAGCCCCCACACAACAAGCGTCCTCATTGCAAAGCTGGGGCACCGTGCCGAGGCATCTGTGAGTAAACGTGAGCTGAGCCCCAGGCCACTTGCTGCTGAACTGTTCCCACCCTTCCCAGGTAAAACACCTGAATATATACAAGGACTTGAAAGCCTAGAGGAAGGGCCATGGAGCCACACGAGTGACAGCATGCCAGCTGACTTGGTGCCTGCAGGCCAGCCAGGATGGTCCTGGCCCTGGGTGCTCTTCTGGAAGATTTCCATTTCCCTGCCTGAGATACCCGTCCTGTCCCTGCCCCCACTGCTTTTTTCCTTCCTCACCTCTGCCCAGGGAGAAATTCCAGCAGCAGGTATGGGTGACACATCCTCTTCTTTAGCAGGTGGCAGCCTGGCATCTGCTGCAGAAAGTCCAGCAGAGCCCCACTCACACTGGGCCACCCACAAAGCCGTGGCCTCTCACTCCCTCCCACCAGCCCAGCCCCGAGACTGCTGACAGGGCAGAGAAAATGGCGTCAGGCACAGCTGCAGGGGCTTTTGCTGCCTGGAGTGGTATTTATATTGATCTCAACCCAGGCACACCTGGGGAGGGCTGGCCAGCATGGTAAGGCTGCCCAGGTAGCCAATCATCACCCCTCAGGGGCTCACAGTTGCAGAAAATGGAACTTGCTGAACCGGCCAGGTCCAAGGAACAGGTGTGGGCTCCTGAGAGTCAGGATAGACAAGGGGCTGCAGCTTTGGCTTGTTTTCTAATCATTTTATCTGGCCCATGAGTGGGAGACAACTTCAAGAAAACCCTCTCCTAATGAGAGGAACCCAGGAGTCAGGGAGAGGAGGGGTGGGTGGTGGTTGGAGACAGAGGCCTGGTGCCCTGGGTGCAGTGGAAGTCTCTGGAAGACCAGGTGGAGGGAGGCCACACAGAGTGATGCCCAGGGTCACAGACCTGTCGGAGCTGCTGTTTGTTAGTTCAAGTCCTGCTCTGAGGTGCTCTGTGTCAGCTCTGAGCGACAGGTGAGCTGGGGGTGCTCTTCAATGAGGGCTGTGTGCACGGTTCCTGTGTGCCCAGCCCTGCCACGGTACCTGCAAGGGTAGCTCTGTATCCTGGGAGGGGCCTGACCATGAGAGCCCCGTGGGCTGGGTTGGGGGTGGGGTACCTGCCCAGGAGAGCTCCATATCCTGGGATTGGCCTGACCACGAGAGCCCCATGGGCTGCTGGGGACCTGGTAAAGGATGTCAGGACAGTCAGTGAAGCCACCGAGGATATACCTCCAGTTGCTCCTGATTCCTACACCCTGCTGGTCATTCTACCAACCACCAGGACATGGTATTCTGTATTAGTCTTCAATGATGCCTTCTTTTGTATTCCATTAGTCCCAGAGTCACAAGAAATTTTGGCTTGTGAGTGGCAGGACTCAACATACAACTAAAACAATACTTCCGGGCCGTCTTGCCCCAAGGGTTCAAAAATTCCCACACCATCTTTGGGGAAAGCTTAGCTAACGACCGAAAAGTTCTACCTCTGGAAAAGGAAACCCTCCTTCAATATGCAGACGACATTCTGATCGCCAGCCCTACTAAGGAGGCCTCTGAACTACCAAGCCAATAAAGGATAGAAGTTGTCCAAGAAAAAGCTCAAATATCACAGACTGTGGTGACCTGCCTGGGCTTCATTCTCACACAAGGTCAGAGAAGCCCATCCCAGGAAAGGGAAGAAACCATTTGCAGCCTTACCCCTTTCTAAAACTAGAAGACAGCTTAGGGGTTCCTGGGGAGGCCAGGGTTTGCTGCTTCTGGATCCCTAACTACAGTCTACTAGCTGGGCCTCTATATGAAACACTGAAAGGAAAAGATGATGATCCTTTTGAACAGAATCCAGAAGTGGCCTTTCAAGAATGGAAAGAGCAGTCAATTCAGACCTTTGCCCTGGAACTCCCTAATTGAGCTAAACCCTTTGACCTTTCCATTCCCGGTGAAAGGTGAATCGCCATTGGAGAATTAGTGCAAAAACTGGGACCACTTGAAATGGAACAACGCAAGAATGCCATCCAGGTAGGATAAACTACAGTCACCAAGGGGCTTGGCCCACTGCCACATCTGGCCAAGATACTGGCGGTATCTAAAAACCTGGAAATCAGCAGCCCAAAAGGCCACCTCCCTCCTAAGGGAAAAGGACCCCACGTGGTGATCCTAATCACCAACCATGCCCTGAAGTTGCAGGGTTCGCTCCGTGGGCACACCGACCTCGAGTGAGGAGGCCCTCCAACTCCAACATCCAGAGAGATAACCGGAGGCAACAGGGCACCATGACGACTCATGTGAACATCACTTGACCTGGAGTTTCTCTCATAAAACAACAATAGTGTGTCCCGAAGGAGTAGACTACTGCTTGCAGGACTTCCTGCACCCGGAGGGGAGCTAATAATCTTGGCAGGGGAACCGTATATCACACTGTCACCATAGAAAAGCCTACAGACACCGTGATGATGGTGGCCAATAAGACCGGCTGGACTCCTGTTTACTTCAAAAGGCTGTTGACTCAGTGGCCATCATGGTCCTTGATCACCACTGACCCTGGACTGTCTGGGAGTTGAGCGGGCAGGGCTCTGACACCTGGTGCTGATTTTATGTTAATTCAGGGGCCTAACTGAAGAAAGAGCAGACTACTGGTCAGAGCATCTAGGCTGGCAGAAACGGTCAGCCTAAGGTGGCCGAACAAATGTGGGGCGGGGTGAAACCGGCCCCCACAGCGTCTCTGCACATCTCTTTCCTGGACCCTTAAAGGTCATTAGAATCTATAACACTTCCAATGCTGGTGCTCAGGCGGACGAGCAGGGAGGCAGGGGTCCTGGGGCCAATCAACGTCACCTGGAGGCTGCTGGGGAGAAGTTCTGACCCTCGTCCCCTGGTATGAGGGCTCCCAACTCAGCACTCAGCAGTTACAGAAGAAGGGTCTGCACCCTCAGCACTCCAAGAATGAGGAACGGGACAAAAGGCAGAGGAGGGGTTTGTCCCCAGCAAAGCCCATTAAAAATCCCTGGGAGATAAAAATAGAATCTGGGCAATAAAGTCAAGTCTGACCTTTTTTATCCTTTGTGCTTTGTCTAATTTCACGTGCTCCTAGGGTCCCGCATGCAGAGGTTCCACACCCGGCACTTCAGACCAGATTTCCTGGTGCAGAATGGCTGGGTCGACACCTCAGCTCCTGGGGCCCAGTGCAGACTCCGAGATATAGAGCCTGAGCTGCAGCCAACCCGGCCCTTGAGAGCTCCGCCCCCTCCCTCCCACTGACTCTGACAGGATCTCTACACAGCAGCCCAGCCCACAGCCCACGGGGTAGTGCATGCTCTCACCTCTCCATTCTCTGATGAAAATATAAAGTTTCCTTTGCTTGGGAACCAAACTCAGTCTCGATCTGTTGGCCCCAATGACACTGGGCAGGGGGACCCTTGTTGGGGTCCACTCTGGAGGATCAGTAACAGAAATTGAGACTATTGTAACTTCAATGAACAGATGTGTGAGCCAAACTGTAGTTAACATAGAACAGTTTATAAGGCTCGGGTAAAATAAGATGTTTCTAACACTTCCATTTGATATTTCCATCACTTTATTATAAGCAAGTTCAGTGAGAAGGTTTGTCCTATTTGTCAGGTCAATATTAGAGAAATGAAGTGATTTCTTTCCAAGGATGTACATCTAATAATCTTGGTTAAAGCTTCAATCTTGTTTTAAATGCTTTTCCATTGAAAATGATACCTCTCTTTCAGCTCCCCCATTTCTGAGAAGTATAAAATCTTATAATTTATTATTACCAAAGGGGAAAGGTGGGAGGAGGGATAAATTAACAGTTTGGAATTAACACATACACACTGCTATGTATAAAATAGATCATCAACAAGGAACTACTGTATAGCACAGGGAACTACACTCAATATTGTGCAATAACCTATAAGGGGAAATAATCGGAAAAAGAATAGATATTTTTATTGACATCATCTATCAATGACAGTTAAAGTGTAACCTAAGGGAAGCCGGTGGTGAGTGCTTCTGACCCTGAAGACTTCAGTCATCTAAAGTTTGGACTCTGCCTACTTCCCAAGGCCCTTAATGAACATATGTGTAGCCGTAGCTTAAAAAACTCCCCAGTTTGGGTTTCGGGGAGACACTGATTTTGAAAAAGCCCTGGTGTTCTCCTTACATGAATGGGACTCTTCCTACTGCTAAAACATGTCTGTCACATCCAGAGGATGGTATACCGTCTGATCGGGAAGAGTTTGGAAAAGGCATCTCATCTCCTCATCTCCTGGTGTTCGGGTTCACCCCTCCAGCGTCTTTACTAACAGTCTCCCCACTTGGAGATGTCAACACTGTCAACATCCTGTTGCGTACAGTTTGGAATTTGTCCAGAGGATGAAGCGGAAGGATGAGGAACAATGAGAGACAAGTCCTAGGTGTTCAGACAGGCACATGTCACTCTAATTTCCAATCAGGAAGATGAATTGACCAAAGGCTAGGGTTGCCCATGGAAACAGTATAGGGCTTGAGGAAATCCCACTGCTTTGTGGCCAGTTCCCATAAACACAAGTTGAACAATGGAACTCAGGGGCAGTAAAATTCACGAAACTGCAGAGTTGAAAATATCTATCACTGAAAAATGTCTTGAGGAAAGTCAGAGAAAAGGATTGGCAAGCAAGGGAGAATGGCAGGAAAGGGATTTGAGGAGGTAGAAAGGACTCGCCATTAAGCACAAGAAAAGGGGCTGAACATTTCCGACATTGCAGTTGGCCAAAAAGGCTGTATGCGTTTTTTTCTGTATATATTCAAGAAAAGGGCATACACTTTTTTAGCCAACCAAACAGGTGGGCACTGGAAATCAATACTACAAAAGATATCACTTCGCATCAGTCAGAAGAGCCATCCTCATAAAGTGTAAACGCCAGAAATGCAGGACAGGGCAAGGAGAGGAGGGAGCCCTGTGAGGCTTATAGTGGAAATGTATATTGCCAACGGCCATTCTGGAGAACTGTATTGTGTTTACTAAAGCATCTAAAAAATGAGCTACAGAGCATAGGGCACTTGCACTCATGGGCGTATATCTTGGGAAAAACAAAAATCGAGAGGACACAGGCACCCCAATGTTTACTGCCTCTCTGTTTAAAAGATCCTCGACTAGGATATAACTTAAATGTCTCTGGAGGGAAAAAATGGATAGAGATGTGGTACTTATGTAGAGTGGAATATTACTCAGCCTGGAAATCAATGAAATATGGCCAGTTGTAACAACTCCGGAGGAGTTACGTATGATCATTCTAAGTGACATAAATATGTAGAAAACACGTGTAAGGCTGCTAAACGGGAAAGGTGGGGAGGGGTGAGGCATCATCCAGGAGGTTGAAATTAGCAAAGATACCATTCCAAATACCAAACTGATAATCAACAAGGCCTACACGGTAACTAAAAGAACTGCACTCAGCACACTCAAGTCACCGGAAAAGAATATCTATGACTGGTAAGAATCTAAAAAAGAAATTATTGATGTCTCTCTGTACGTGAATCAAGTAGATGTACAGCAGCAAGAAACAGAGCTTTGAAAATCAGCTGTAAACAACATAGTAATAAATTGAAAAAAATAAACGACAGAGAGACAGAGAAAACCTCTTACAACTTTTCCTCAGGGACGGTGATGCAACATGGATTGAACACATCTAGACCCACAGCAGGATGAGACATAAGGCTGGAAACTGTTCGCACTAAGAGAAATGTGGGGTTGGGTGAGGAAATGCACACCCTTTAAAGTAATACTACCTGGTACCCATTCAATGGGTCCCAAATCTGCAGGTTCAAGGAATCTTCCTACAGCTAAAACATGCATGGAAAACCCAGAGGACTGTACACCATGTGATCGGGAGATGTGTCTAAAATGCACCTCATTTATCCTCTCCTGGTGCTCCTGTTCATCATTCCAGCCACGTTACTTAGAATCTCCCCACTTAGAGAATCAGCACATTTAAACTTCTGTTTCACACATTTTGCAAATTGTGAGGAGGATGAACGGGAACAGGGGGAAACAATGAGAGAATAGTTGTAGGGGTTTGGACGGGCACATGTCACTCTAATTTCCCATTAAGAATAAGAATTAAAAAAAGGCTCATCCCGCCTCGCCGGAGCCAAAATAGGGCCTGAAGCAATCCTGCAGTTTTGAGGCCAGCTCACAAAAGAGCAACTTAAAAAATGGAGCTCAGGGTCACTGCAATTCACAAACCTGCAGAGTTATAAATGAAAACTAACGTCCAAAAATATGTTGAGGTAAGGCAAAGAAGAGGATCTGAATGCAAGACAGAATTGCAAGAAACAGATTTCAAGAGATAGATTGGACTCGCCTTTAAAGCACATGAAAAGCGGCAGAATTTCGACAATGATGCAGTTGGCCCAAAAGGGAGTATGTGTTATTTCCTGAATATATCCAGGAAAAAACGCATACGCACTTTATGGGCAACCAAGCAAGCAAGCAATGCAAATGTGCACAACAAAGAAGTCTCATTTCCCACCAGTCAAAAGGGCCATCCGAAAAAATTGTAAAAACCAGAAATGCAGGACAGGCCATGGAGAACAGGGAGCCTTTATACGCTGATGGACAGTGTGTGAACTGCCGAGAGCCACTCTGGAGAAGTGTATGGTGGTTCCTAAATCATCTAAAAAACAGAGCGACAGAGCATAGGGCACTTCCAATCACGGGAGTATATCTAGGGAAGTCTAAAAATCAACAAGACACAAGCACACCACAGTTTAGGGCTACTCTGTTTACAAGAACCTCAACTTCAGTACACCTTAAATATCCCAGGAAAGAGAACAATGGATAAAGAAAATGTGGTACTTATGTACAATGGAATATCTCTTCACCATGAAATCAATGTAATAAGGCTAGTAGAAGGATAAAGAGTGGATTGAGGTCCGATAATACTACTTGAAATAAGTCAAACAGAAAAAGAAACATATCATAAGATATCACTTATAGAGGGAGGATAAATATGGCTGCACAAAAAATGAATGACAAAACAGAACAGTGTCTCACATTTAGAAAACACACTTATGTCAGCTTAAGGGGAAAGGAGAGGTGGGGTGATGCATAAAACCAGAGTTTGAAATTAGCACAGATACCGTTCAATAAACCAAATAGGTATCAGACAAGATCTACACCTTGCTCAATGAACTGGCCTCAACACACCCTATACACCACAGAGAAATATATCTGAGTAATAAGAATCTTAAAACCCATGTATTGATATATCTCCATAAGGGAATCAAGTGTGCGCAGAGCGGCACAAACACAGCAGTGAAAATGAGCTAAACCCCATTATAGAAATAAATTTTAAAACCAAAACGCAGAAACAATGAAAGAGAGAAAAATTCTTACAAAATTCGCTCAGGGGCTGTGATGCAACCTGGAATGACCACATATAAACCCACAGCTGGATAAGACATAAGGCTGGACACTTGGGGCTGAAAGGATTGGAGAGCTTTGGTGAGCAACTGCCGAAAGTTTAATGCAATACTTCATGCTACTTATTCCAAGGGTCCCAACACTCCAAGTTGAAGGGAATCTTCCTACAGCTAAACCATGCATGGGAAATCCAGCAGATGGTATACCATATGATCGGGAAAGGTTTCTAAAATGCACCTCATTTTCCTCTCCTGGGGCTCCGGATCAACATTCCAGCCACTTTACTAACAACATCTCCACATGGAGAGTCAATGCCTTTAAGTTCCGGTATCGCACAGTCTGCAGTTAGTGCGGAGGATGAATGGGAATAGGGGGAACCAGTGAGAAAATAGCTGTAGCGGTTTCAATGGGCACATGTCACTCTAATTTCACATCAGGAAGAAGAATTAACCAAAGGCAGAGCAAGGCGCCCCAGAAGAAGAATAGGGCCTGAAGAAATCCTGTGGATATGAGGCAAGATCACAAAAATAAGAGCTGAAAAATGGAGCTAAGGGCCACTGCAATTGAAAAACCTGCAGAGTTATAAAGGCCAACTATTTTCCAAACGTATATTGAGGTAAGGCTATGAAGAGGAACTGAGAGCAAGGCAGAACTGCAGGAAACCGATTTCAGGAGGTAGACTGGAATTGCACTGAAAACATATGAAAAGTCTCAGAACGTCGACAATGATGCACTTGGCCAAAAAGGGCGTATGCGTTCTTTCCTGAATATATTCAGGAAGAAACGCATACGCCCTTTCTGGCCAACCAAGCAAGCTCGCAAAGGAAATCTGCACTACAATGAAGTCTCACTGCCCCCCGGTCAAAGGGCCTTCTGAAAAAAGTGTAAAATCCAGAAAGGCAGGACAGGCCATGGAGAACTGGGAGCCTAGTTATGCTGATGGGCGGGATGTAAATGGCCAGCAGCCACTCTGGAGAAGTGTATGGTGTTTCCTGAAACATCCAAAAAACAAAGCAACAGAGCCTAGGGCACTTCCACTTATGGTCCTATAGCTTAGGGAAATTAAAATCAAAAAGACACAGCCACCCCAAAGTTTGGGATGGCTCTGTTTACAAGAACCTCGTTTACGGTACAAGTTAAATATCGCAAAAAGCGAAAAATGGATAGAGAAGTTGTGGTACTTACGTACAATGCAATATCACTCAGCAATGAAATCTATGTCATCAGGCCCGTAGCAGCATAATGAGTGGATTCAGGTACGATGATTCTAAGTGAAATTAGTCACACAGAAAAAGAAACATCATAAGATATCACTACTACACGGAATGTAAACTTGGCTACACAGGAACTGAATTACAAAACAGAACAGGGTCAAAAATGTAGAAAACCAACTTATGCTTGCTTAAGGGGAAAGCCGATATGGGGTGCTGCATGAAACCAGAGATTAAAATTGGCACAGATACCGTTCCATAAGCCAAAAATATAATAGACAAAAGGTAGCCCTTGCTCAACGAAGTGGACTCAACACCCTATATTAAACGCCTAGGAATATACCTGACTAGTAAGAATCTACCTGACTAGTAAGAATCTTAAAACCTATAGATTTATATGTCTCCGAAAGAGAATCAAGCGTGTGTACAGTGGCATAAACGCAGCAGTGATAGGATTGGTGAGGTTCGGTGAGCAAATGCAGACCCTTTGAAGTCATATTGCATGGTACCCATTCCATGAGTCTCAACTCTCCAGGTTTAAGGGATTCTTCCTTCAGCTAAAACATGCATGTGGAACCCAGAGTATGATCCACCGTGTGATCGGGAAACGTGTTCAAATGTGTCTCAGTTTTCGTCCCCTGGTACTCGGGTGCAACATTCCAGACGCTTTACTAACACTCTCCCCACTTGGAGAGTCAGTGCCTTTAACCTCCTGTATGGCTCAATTTGCAATTTCTGTGGAAAATGAACAGGAATAGGGAGAACAAATGAGAGATTAGGTGGAGGTGTCTGGACGGGCAAATTTAACTCTCATTTCCCACCAGGAAGAGGAATTAACCAAAGGCTCAGCGTGCCATGCCGGAACCACACTAGGACCAGAAGCAATCCTGCGGTGTTGCGGCCAGCTCACAAGAAAGCGAGTTGAAGAAAGGAGCTCAGGGGCACTGTAATTCACAAACCTGCAGAGTTATAAATGACAGCTATCTTCCAAAAATATATTGAATTAGGATGCCAAGAGGAGTTGAAAGCAGGGCAGAATTGCAGGAAACCGATTTCAGGAGGTAGACTGGAATTGCATGTAAAGCATAGGAAAAGAGGCAGAACGTCCACAATGATGCACTTGGCCAAAAAGGGCGTATGCGTTTTTTCCTGAATATATTCAGGAAAAAACGCATACGCCCTTTTTGGCCAACCAAGCAAGCTTGCAAAGGAAATCTGCACTACAATGAAGTCTCACTGCCCCCCGGTCAAAAGGGCCATCTGAAAAAAGTGTAAAATCCAGAAAGGCAGGACAGGCCATGGAGAACTGGGAGCCTAGTTATGC